>NC_077228.1:156375284-156532784 GCF_027887165.1 Monodelphis domestica | reverse complement strand
AATGGACAAAAGGAAAAGGATCCATCTACAGGGAGTAAGTATGTACATGCCATACAACATATTTAGAACATAACCATAAAACACACTGATTTAGAGGCCTTGTCGTAGATAAGCAAGACCCATGATTATGAAAAATGTATGTACTTGTAAACAAAATTCTTGCAAGATTCAATCATGTAGAAAAGAACTAGAAAAACTTTTCTGTCTGGTTGACTCCAAAGCAGAACTCACGTATATATGTAATATGTATATATGTATATATCACATGTAATGATTGTACAGTAAACATGCACATAATGTGCATTTTAGAACATTAACATACTAACACAGGGTAGGAATCAACTAACAATCTTAACATAACTTAAATCAGGGAAAGAGGATAGTCAGGGCCGAAAAGGGAGTTCAAGGCTTAGAGAGTCAATGATAGGGAAAGAATAGAACTAGCATAATAGCAGACACATAAATATCTTAAATTTCAAAGAATTGTAATAGAGAAGCTATGAAAATGTAAGATAACATATGGAGTTATAAAAAATATTACCATAGCTATAGACCATTAAGATATTGTCACTAGATAGTTAAATCAACATTGTTTCATATTGTTCGAAGATATTGCTAGTCCAAAAACAAGTTATTTAATTGTATTAACCTTTGTAACAAAACACACCTACCATGAATCTTTTACCTATCTTAGCATAGTCTTAGTTAGCCAAATTAAGATAAGTTAAGAGTAAGACATAGTTAAGAGTCAAGAGATTTTTTTTTAATTTTGGGAGGGGGATGTAGGATATAGAATATAGATAGACAGAAATTTAGTACTAAGTACTAAGAAACTAAGGTAAGTAACTTATTCGAAGTCTGTGCAATTGTCAGGGTGACATCTGTACAAGACAAAAGGGATAATCTGTAAGAGAGAAGTTACAAAAGGAGAGACAAAATCAGACCCAGTAAAGTAAAGAAACAGCCCAAGTGGGGGAAGGGCAAGGAAGTCTCAAGATTCCAGGAAGGAATAGAAGAGCTGAAAGAATCCAAAATTGCCAGCTTACTTCTGGTCAGCTCTCTGCTGAAGTGGACAGTCTGAGAGGAGGACCTCTGAGGCGGAGGATCCCTCTGAACACTGACTACCTTCCAGTGAACCCTTAAAACTCTCTGGTTCCAGCTGAAGACAAAAGTAGACTGGGACTCTATAGAAAGTCTTCTACTGAGAGAAGATGTCTCTTTCCCCAAATTGTCCTGAACTTCAACTCATAGCCAGATTAACTTAGGAGGAAGGACAAACCCAATAACTAGCCAAAAGAAGGGTCAGGAAAACAGCATGAACCCCTCAGGATTTTGGGGGGAGGTCAGTTGCCAATCTGTAGGAATTCTTATCTCCCACTTTCCTCACCCAATACTCTCACTCCCCCTGCCCCGTGTGTTCTCAGGAATAAAGTGTCACCATTTAGATCAGGTCTGCCTGTTTGCTAATATCAAAGAAGGAGACTGAAGATTTGGGGAGAATCATCTAGTTCCCCAAAAGGGAGAACTAGTTCAAGACTAGGGCTGGGGAATGAACTAAGTCTCAAAGGGAAAGGTGGCAGTCAGGATATTGGGAGGATCCAAAAGCAGGAAATTTATCTGCCTCTCAACAACATCTAAGACCAAGAAGGGAGGCAGTGGGTCATTTCTTTAAGACTTTCTCCTCCTGTCCTTAACCTCTATCTTCCAAACCCAATCTCTGAGGAGACATATTCTATCCCTCTGGAAGACAAATTGTGCTATCTTCCCCAAGGGGAAGAGAGGAAAGGATCAATCTCTTCCCTCTCTCCAGTATTCAGTTCTCTCACTCTCTCTTTCCAGTCTCCCAGTGTGTGTGTGTGTGTGTGTGTGTGTGTGTGTGTGTGTGTGTGAGAGAGAGAGAGAGAGAGAGAGAGAGAGAGAGACTTCCTTCTCATCATATATTACATATATTACAATTATACATTTTTTGCTATTTAAACTATAAATATTGTGAAATGTTTTTTTTTTCTCAAAGTGACACACCACCTGAGTTATGCTCAGTTTTTTTTTTACCAATTTTGACACACCAAGCTCAAAAGGTTGCCCATCACTGCCCTAGTGGGATTGCATGGTCATTGTGATATAAAGGACTGTGTGAGGGTAGGGCTTATTTATGGCTTCATTGCTAACAACCTAGACAGAGCGTTATGCCAGTATGAATGAGTCATGCTGAGACCTATAAAATCATATTAAATTTAATACCCACTATGTGAATTGTAAGAACAGAGTTTGCTAATAGGTTTCTATTTGTAAAGGAGAATACCTGGAGGTAGAGAAGAGCTGGAAAGTGCTGCCCAGCCTAATATTCTTTTGTAAATGTTCTTAGAAAGTATCTGGCCCAACTGAATCCCTTATCAAGTTTAAAAAATACTCCTTTTCTCAATTATAGCATTTTGTCATCCTCCTCAGGAATGTTTTCCAAATAACCTTGTGCTGTAAATGAGTGTTGCTCTTGGTTGTCTCTTTTCTCTGTTTGGCAAGAAAGCTCAATAAATGCCTCATTAAATATTTATGGGATTTGGAGGATTCTGTTAAAGTGATTATTTTGCATTTATTATTTTTCACTAATAAATGCTAATAAAATCAACTAAAATTGTTCATTTCCAAATTTACAGTATTGATGATCCAAATAGAAGCTCCTATAACCACATGTATCATCTTCTCATTCTTTCCTCTTTTTTTCTGATTTTGTACTTATTTTGACCTCTAATCAAACCTATCTAAATTATCTATCTAATCTATCTACAGGCAAAGGTGATTTTGAAATGACTGTTACATTTTTTTAAACCTTTATCTTCTGTCTTAGAATGGATACTATGTATCCATTCCAAGGCAAAAGAAAGATAAGGAATTTGGGGTTAAGTGGCTTGCCCAGGGTCACAATAGCTAGGTAGTATCTGAGGTCACATTTGAATCCAGAACCTCCCATTTCTAAGCCTGGTACTCTATCTACTGAGCCAACAGCTGCCATTAACTGTTACTTTATTCAATAGTCATTTTGTATCTATTAAGATATTGTTTTCATGTTATTTGTTGCTTT
The DNA here is from genome assembly GCF_027887165.1 of Monodelphis domestica. Lineage (NCBI taxonomy): Eukaryota > Metazoa > Chordata > Mammalia > Didelphimorphia > Didelphidae > Monodelphis > Monodelphis domestica. The sequence goes on along the minus strand of NC_077228.1, from coordinate 156,529,705 downwards.
CTATGTCAAGAGTTTCTTATTTAAGTGAAATGGGGAGGCGGAGGGTGGGAAGGAATAAACATTCATAGAGCACCTATTAAGTTCCAGTCACTATACTGAGCACTTTATAAATATCATCTCACTTGATACTCATAGCAATCCTGAGGCAGTAACTGTTATTTTCCCCATTTTATAGTTGAGGAAACTAAAGCAAATAAAGATTAAGTGACTTGTCCAAGGTCACACATCTAGTAAATATCAGAAGCCAGATTGTAATTCAATTTTTTCTTACTCCAAGTCCAGCACTGTGTCTGCTATGCCACCTAAATGCTTAGTTGAACAATCAGCCAGTTTTTTATTTTCTTCATTTCTTGATCTAAAATTACCTTTAACAGTATAATTTTGGCCATTCAATGAAATTTTCACTTTCATAATGAAGTGACGAAGCATCAAGTTATACCTTGACTTATGGGAGGATCTTTCTAGGTTTTTCGTGCATTTTTGTATTTAATTCTTTATAATGGATATTGTCAAAGAAGTTTCAACTATTATAGGTCTCTCAAGGTGTTCACCTTGTTTATTCTCAGAAGTTTTGTAAGGCAAGAAGATCAAGTCTTCCATGATATAATGCTTTTTTGTTACTTTTAGATGAACGATGGAACCAGCTCCTGTATTTGCCTGTCTAAAAAGAACACATTAACTATTTTTCTGTTAAGCTGTAATTTCTTTGTGTCTTCTGATTTCACTTTTTGTAAGATTGTCCATGCAAATGTGGTTCATTTTCTCCAGAAGAGCATCAATAGATTAATCTAATCATTGGACAAACCCCATTCATTAACAGTACTAATATTTAAATTGATGGCACAGTATATGGTCCAGACTTTGACTTAGAACCCTTTATGTTCTCTCATGCCACTGTCATCAAGAGAAGGATTAAGGGACATTTTTTATTATTGTCCACTGAGCTACTTGCTATAGTGGGAAAACATCATTAATTGGTGTCCAAATTCCAATTGGTGGTATTGTTCTTTTCCCTGTGAAATGTGAATCTTTGGAGAGAATATAAGTATTCATTATTGAGTCATATTCAATGTCTTTCTATCCTGACAGCTCTGTTAGACCTCACACACCATTGACCATTGTCTTTGAAAACCTTTGAGAACTTCAGTTCTACAAGGTAGAACTTGTAAAGGATATTAGCGAAAATTCCCTAAGAATGACTTGCATGACATACATCTTTATGTCTACAATGTGCTTTAAATATGACAAACTTTATCAGTCAGTTATCTAGCATTTATGAAGTTCCTACTATGTGTTAGCACTGTGCTAAGTGCTGCTGAAAGAAACTGCTGAAAGAAAGTGCTGCTGAAAGAAAACAACAGAGCAAAACAAAAACAGTTCCTAACCTCAAGGGCATCACATTCTAACAAAGGAGATGACAAATAATTCTGCCCAAATAAGATATATACAAGATAAATTGGGAGGGATCTCAGAAGAAAGGTCCTAAGATTAGGGTCGAGTGGGAAAGGCTTCTTATAGGAAAAGATTTTAGTTGGAATGTGAAGGAAGCCAGGAAGGAAAGTTAGGAGGTGGAGATATGAAAAGAGATGGTTCCAGTCATGGAGTAATTGGAGTACAGCCAGTGAAAATGGCCACCCCCAGGAGACAGAGGGTCATGTATTCAAGGAACTTAAGAATGTCACTATCATTGGATCATAGAATACAAAAAGAGAAGTATAGTATAACAGAAATGGTATTTGAAGAATGACTTGTGTATGCCCACCTCCAGAGAAAGAAGTGATAAATAAAAATAAGACAGTTTTTTTTATTACACATTTATTTTTGTCAAATAATGCTGTCTCGGATAGGTGGAAGGGAAGGGAGAGAGTTAACTAGATATTTTAATATAACAAATATTTTCAAAAAAGAGAAGTATGGTAAAGACTGGAAAGATAGGAAGGAGCAAGGTTACAAAGGACTTTGAAAGCCAAACATAAAATTTTCTCTTTGATTTTAGAGGAAAGAGAGAGTCACTGGAGTTTATTGAATAGGGGGTCTGACATAGTCACAATGTCTGTGAAGTGGAAAGTAATATTATTCTCATTTTGGTGATAAGGAAACTTTGGCTCAGTGGGGTTACTACAATTCTATTTGTGAGCTCTTTTCTCTGATAATAACTGCACTTTGTGCTTATGTATTTAATCTACTGGACCTGGCATAAGAATGGAAACACAAACTTACAAATTTTCTCCTGGCTGAATGTCTGACACACTGAATAGCTATGAGGAAAACCATGAGGGTTTTGGATACCAGTTCAGTACTTTCAGCCTCAGATTCTGTAGGAATGAATCATCACTATTGTTACTCACAAAGTATCCTCAATGCTGAAGTCCAGATAACAACATTGACATGGTAAGTGGCACACCCCAGATTTGTTTCCCAAGATGGAATTCCACCACTCTCCTAAATCCAGTGAGTGTCAGAGAGTTCAGACAGAACACAGAAGAAATTATGCTCTAATCAAGATTTCCAGTAAGCTAGGGAAAACACTTGAGTGTACTGGTAAATGTTTAACAACCAACTCTCAAAAAAAAAAGTGTGTATGACACACTTTTTAGTTTAATTTGAATTATTAAATTTCTCTATCACTTTATCAAACCTAGACTCAGGGGTCAGCAAACTATAGCTAGAAGTTCAAATTCTGCAGCAACCAATTTTTGTATATCCAGGATTTTTTTCCAAAAAAAAAAAATCTTAATTCAAATGTACAAAAGTGGGTAGCTAATGATTTATGACCGTTCAGCAACTTTTTGTTGACCCTTAGTCTGAACAATCAACTAAACAATAAATCAAGTCCTAATTTATAGCATTTTATGATTTTGGAGGTGTAAAAATGCTCTCGCTGAAAATCTAACGATCAATTCTCTTAAGCTGGTAGAAGTTCACTCCAGTCATCCCTCCCTGAAAGCATTCCCCAAATGCCAAGTTTTGAGATTGTAAATAGACCTGGTAATTGTAAACGTATCACAGGTTAAAAACTGGTAAACTACCAAGTGAAGGAACTAAAGATAATATATTATAGAATTGCACTGAGGCATTGAGCAAGGGGAAGAAAGGACAGGATACAAGCCAAATTCTTCCTGGCACATGGAAGACATGAAACATGAAATCAACTGAGTAAGCCTCATAAACCTACATGAGGATGCATATTTCCATCTTGACTGATAAAGAATATCAGATATTGAGCTAGAGTCCCAAATAATCAGGAACTTGATCAAAGTATGATCCTGAGCTTAAATGATACCAAAAAATTGCTTATTCTCAAGCTTAATTCAATTTTTTTTTAACATAAGAACTGAATCAAATTTAAAACAATTATACAGGACTGATTTGAATGAAAACCAAATCTACATATTTCTAAAATTACTGAACTTTAACAAAACTCAAACATCAAGAAAAATTATAACCTAGTCTAAACTGAACCAAATTTTTTTTCTAGCTTTGTCCTTCATAATAAGACTATTTTATGCAAGGAGACCACTGAGGTCCTGTAATGCTCTTGTTTGATATGCAAACAGACCTGATGGTAAAAACAAGAGATCTAAGTGAAATTTAATTTAATAAGAATCTATTAAATAACTACTATGTGTTAGTTTCTGAGGACACAAAAATTAATATGACATTGTCCCTATAAGCAAAGAGTATATATATATAAACAAAATATACACATATTAGTACAGCTAGAGGCAACTAGATGGTGCAGAGCAAAGATTGCTGTATTACAATCACAAAGACCTGAGTTGAAATATAGTCTCAAGTTCTTGCTATCTTCAATAACTTTTGAGATGTCACTTAATTTCTATTTACCTCAGTTTCCTCATCTGTAAAATAGAAATATTAATTTCATCTACTTCCCAGGGATGTTATTAGTTTTGAATGAAATAATAATTATGAAATGCTTTGTAAACCTTGAAGCAGTATATCAATGTTAGGTTTATTATTATTGGGCAACTGGGCAGTGCAGTGGCTAGAATGCCATCAGGAAGACCTCGGTTCAAATGCAGCCTCAGACACTTTAAAAGCTTTGTGACTCCAAGCAAATCATTTAACCTTGTTTGACCTAATTTCTCCATCTGTAAAATGAGGTCGAGAAGGAAATGGCAAACCATTCCAATATCTCTGCCAGGAAAAACTCAAATAGCATCACAAAGAGTCACATGTGACTGAACAACATTATTATTAGTTAATATTATAAGTAAATATAAGACATTTTATTTAAAGTACCTAAAACTATGCCTCCATCTTAGCTTTTTATTCTAATCTCGACTTTATGTACTATTTGCCTGCAACAAAATCTTTGGGATTTGTTTAGCATTCCATCCAGAGATAGAAGTCTCTGATCTTCTTTCATTTATCACTGCAATCTTTCACTTTCTATGCTAGAATGGATATTATCCAACACTTTGAGTAGAAATAACAGCTACTTAGTCATGGAAGAAATATAAATGTCACATCTTTAATGCAAATCATTGCAAAATTATTCAGTGAAAGGGGAAGAAGAAGAACATAATAAAGCAGGAGGGAAGCAGAGGAACAATCAGGTACCATAAGGAGTTTTTCCTGTTTATTTGTTTCAAGTATGTCTGACTCTTCATGACAACATTTCAGACTTTCTTGGCAAAGATACTGGTATAGTTTGCCATTTTTTTCCAGCTTATTTCAGATGAGGAAACAGGAGCAAATGAAGGTAAGTGACTTGTCCAGGGTCAAATAACTACTAAGTATCTAAGGCCAGATTTGAACTCAGGAAGGCTTAACTCTAGTACTCTATCTACTTTGCCAACTGTAAAAATAAATGGCTAGTTAAAAATATATTTATTGAGATATATAAGGATAATAAAGGATTTCTAATTCTTAGGGATTCTAAATCCACCCAAATAAACTCACAGGTTCTGCAAAGAACCACTTCTCCTGTGATTCACAGGCTATACTAATCCTCCCTGATCTGACTAACCCAAATTTATACTATTTAAATAAAAACTACCACTATTAACCTTATAAATCTTAAGTTTGCTTTCAAATTATAAAATATCAAAGGCCAGCTGGTTGAGTCTCAACAAAAATCAAGTTAGGACTCTGAGTCTTAACAGACTCAGAGTCCAAACCAAAGACCAGGTTTTTCTTTGGTCTTCTCAAGAGTTAAACAATCTATTAAAAAACACAATAGATAGTCAGTAGTGTTTCCCAAGTTGGGAAAGGAAAACACTGAGTGCCTTCAGATCTTTACCTCAGACAGAGAGAGACTTCTAGAGACCAACTCCCAACTGCCAGAGAGAGTAATTGACATAGAAAAATGATTATAACTGTCACATCTGAAATCAACATGCTCTCTCAGCTCTGCTTCAAACTCCAGGTCTTTTCTCAAGCCAGCCACTTTACTTATCCCTAAACTAATAAAACAATACTTATTTTCTAATATCATTCTTACAATTTCCCCCCTTCGAGCATATGGAAAGATGAAAAATCTCTCCTGCATGCTCACTATTCTTCTTATTATTATATTTCTTAAAAAATAGTCTTAATTTTATGCTTATTCTAATCTTATTGCTACACTTTATGCTAATCTGTACTAGGGATATATTTGAAAGAAAAGAAAATTTCAATGAAAACTAATAATAAATGAAAACATATTTGTAGAAATGCAAGTGTAAAACATACAATTACAGAAATTCAAAATGGAAAATACAAAATGCAAACTTTTGAAACAATAAAATACAGTTACAAAAATGAACTTATTTTTTAAAAAAACTAATCTATCTAAATAATGAGTATACAAAACTCATGCAAACTTCATTTTACAAATTCAATTTGAGCAATTCAAACTAAACTTTTTACTATGCTAAGATCTTATCGCATCACTAACACAGAAAACCCAAACTAACTGCATTAAAATTCAAAACCAATTTACTATACTAATAAAATCGAAACTTTGTAATTATTTAGCTATATACATATCTATATAAATATACAGATATGTACAATTTCTATAGTTATGTATAAACTATTTACATGTTGCAGGAGGAAAATAAACTTCCCCCCCTTAAGATAGTCTAAGAAAAACTTTAAGATTTTCTTTAGAAAGTTATATATGTTTTCTTGATTTTATCTCCAAGGAACACATAAAGTCTCCCTGTGAGATAAGATCTTATTATTTTAATATGTACAATTGTTGTTATTTCCCCAAGGTTACTTATCTGTATTTATTTATTTTTATGGATACTCATTACCTGGTTATGATGTTGCAGAGTGTGTGAGATGTGTCCTATATATGTATGTTATTTTGAAGTGAATACTTACCAAATCTTTAAAGTCACCTCCTCTGCTACTGTTTTCTGTCTTTGTGTTGTTACTATGTAGTGTTTGTTTGCAATTATTGTGAAAGTGTGTAATGTTAGAATGGCACAAAAAAAAAGTCTTACAGTTCATGTCCATAATCACTCTACTTTTTATCCCTAAACTAGTAAAACAATACTTATTTTCTAATATTATCCTTACCCACCAAATGTTCTTAAATACCTTAGGCTCATAACTGTATTACCAAACAGAAATGATATTCTCTCTTTCTGCAAAAAGTGTAGTGATCAACTACTAGGTCTGTAAACCAAAGAGATTTTTAAAATGGGAAAGGACATATTTGTACAAAAAAAATTTATATCAGCTCTTTTTGTGGTAGCAAATAATTGAAAACTAAAGGGATGGCCCTCAATTGGGGCATGGTAGCTGAACAAACTGTGGTATATGATGGTGATGGAATACTAGTTTGCTGTAAGAAATGATGAACATGATGATTTCAGAAAGAACTGGAAAGACCTATGGGTACTGATGCAGAGTGAACTAAGCAGAACCAGGTGATCATTATACATAGTAACTGTAATGTTGTGGAACAATCAAATAGACTTTGTTACTAACATAGTGATAGACTTTGTTACTAACAGCAGTACAATGATCCAGGACAATTCTGAACCCTTATGAAAAAGAATGCTATCCATCTCTAGAGAAAGAATTTTTGGAGTAGAAATGCAGATGATAAAGATAATTTGTTACTTGTTTATTTGGATATGTGTTTGGGGTTTTAGTTCTATAAGATTATTTGCTATAAAATGAATAATATAGAAATATGTTTTGCATGATAATACATGTATAATACACATTGAATTGCTTTTTAACTTTGGAAGCAGGGACAGAAGAAGGGAGGGAGATAATATCGTCATATAACTGTAGAAAACTTATATGTTAATCTGTTATTAAAAATAAATTAATATTAAGAAGTGTTTTGGTCAAAGAAAAATCATCTCAGCAAAGAGGTTTGGAAGAAGATTTCCTTCATCACAAACAATTGAAGACTTTTTGGTAAAATGATCAACAAGATGGAAGACTTAACATTTTCTCTCCTCACAACTTTTCAGACTTTAGCAGTTATGAGTTGAAGATCAAAGGACTTCATCTACCTTCATGGTCTAGCATGCCAGGAACTCAAAAGAAGGTATAAAATTTCATGAAATTTCTTTTAGCACAGAATGCTGACAGTGTGAGACTAGCTATGGAGATTTCAGCAAAGTTGTATAATCTGAAGCCTGGATCTCCATGGCATTAGAAGAGCCTAGAGGAGGAAAGGGAAATATGGGCATTCAGGGTATGGAGTTGTATTGCTAAAAGACATTTCTACAGTAGAGAGTACCAACAGAGGGGAAAGGAGCAGAATGTATACTGGGCGTGAAAGAGAGCCCAACTCCATGCTCTTACACTTTACCCATCTTCCCTCCTCCCAGTGCCAGGCAGGAGATCTAAATTCTAAATGACCAAAATCAGTCAAAGCGGCAATAGCATCAATTTGGTAATGCTCTGTACTGTTAGGCCTAACAACCGAGGAAGAGGGAGAATGGGACAGGATACTTTGTGGGGGGAAGAGAAGAGGAGAGTCACCATATGGTACTCTACTAAGCCTGAAGGAAAGAGTTTAGCATCCAGTTGGAGCCAATTCTGCCCCCCCCCAAACTCATTTGGGGAAAGGACCTAGAATGGTAAACCATGAATTGCCTAACATGGAAGAAAACTAAGAAACTTTGAGATTCAGGCACCGTTCAGAAGATAAAGAATCAGGGAGTGAACAATAAGGGTGGGATAAAGACTGATGCTACCAAATATCTTTGAAGGAAGAGCTTAAGCATCTAAATAAATTAAAAGCAGGAAGAATTTTGCATCCAGATTTAGTAAACAAATTGAGGCATTTTTGAACAATTTTTAACAATTTTGCAAAACAAAGGAAAATGATTCAACACTTAATGGTTATCATCTTTCTTTATTATATGAGAGCTTTTAAAGTTCTCCCAGAAAAAAAAATCATCATGTTTTTTTTTTCTGTACCTTATTTAATCTGTCTCTATTCATGACTAAAAATTCTCCAGTGACATATAAACTAAACCTCTTCATAGTTAGTCCTGTTCTTTAAGATATAATAATAGAAGCCATCCAGGAAAAACTAATATGTCTTGTGTGAGAACTTTCTAAACCCTTACCTGGGCTGCTTTCCTCATTTGGTGTTCACCTGTGGTTCCAAGAAGCTGTAGCATGCTTAATGGCCATACCCTATAAAACTATCTTAGCATATAGTTAGACCAGATTGAGGGTAACTGACAATCCTCAAACCAGTCATTGAGTTGGGTAGAGGATGTCTACCCTAAACATGTTAAGACTCCCCTTGTGAAATGGCCAGATGAGTACAATTTGGCCATGAAGATATCTGGAAGAGATAGTGTGGAATTCTTAGAGCTTGGTCAAAGAAGGAAAAAGCTAAGGTCATCCACTGCATCCTATGCTATTACCAGTTGTCTTGACTTTTGTTTTGCCATTGAACTTTGATGACTGGAAAATAATGAGCCTGATGAGTATATAACTGCCTTACTTAAATCCAATTCATACACAAGTCAAGATATAACCCTGTAACGCTATTGTTCCTCTTCAAGAGTGAGGGACAACAACCAGCCAAACAACAGTAGCTATAGTTATGGGACAGACAACTGAAATGGTTGTTATATTTAAAACAACACTTTGAGAATTCTGGAAAAGCTATTGGCTAAAAAAAATATTGTCATAAAGAGATTAAGTGATTTGGGTAAGTCCAAACCAATGATTGTTTCCCTCAAACCAGTGCAACTATTATTATTGCCATTTTAAGGATGAAGTCATTGAGGCTCAGAAAAGTGACTTGCCTTTGGTTATACAGGACATAATAATTAGATAGGAACATTCCGATTCAAGTGTTTCATCTTTGATTTTAGTTCTCTTTTCAGAGTTCCACATTGTTTCACTGTACTATGAAAACATTTTGAAAATTGAATAATGCTATAGATACAAATTATTATTCTTTGATATATAGTAGAATCAAATATAAAGAACATAAAGAGTTTTCCCTCTGATCTCTGACCTTCCCACCATCATATATCACAAAAGTAGTATTCATCATTTATTGAACATCTACTAAGGTTAAGACTTAAGGGGGCCTGCAGATTACTAACAGGACAATAGTTTCTCCCTTGTTATTTATCCTTTCCTGATCCTTCTTTTACAGCTCAGGTTTTTCTACCCATTTTCCCATCTGGAGACCATATATCATATCATAAGTCAATGTCAAGCAATTAAAATATTATAGAATATTTCATATTGTAGAGAGATGCTGATGGTTAGCCTGTATTTCAATCAGACTCACTTTTCTAATTGTCTTTGGTAGAAGAATGACCTTTTGAGTCCTTATGTGCCTTCAAGTGTGATTGTGGAAAAAACAATCAAAAGATTTTTTCTTTAATTCCCCATTTTTTTCACTATGACTGCTACTATTAGTTTAAAATCCCTCAAGAGATTTTTATGTAGTTAAAAAATCTCCAAACTGCTGTTTTATGAAGGAGAACATCCAAATCTTGTATTTACACTCAGATCTACTTCCAAATTTAGCTACATCTAAGGTTCCTTGGCTCCTTTTCTTCTCTGACCAATGGTGCTATCATGTGCCCCTGGTTATCAAGTCCTTTCCCTTCCTTTAATCAAAGAACTCAGAATCCCAACTCCCTCTTGTAACTCAAAAATGCAAAAATAAAATTCAATTTCTGCTCAGTATATGCAAGTGCCTTTCTGCTTTTACCAAAGTATTAATAACTTAATTTATGTATTTTTTCAATGTTTAGCTGTCAGCATATGAAACCAAGAATTATATTGTCATATCTGCTTTGTGCAGGCCATGGTATGTTTTTCAATATTCCCTGTAGCATTAAATACCTGAGTATAATTGTGTATAATATGGCTTCTCTGAATTCAAAATACATTAAAAAAATCTGGAGGAAAGGGGGAAATCCCCTTAATTACTCAATTTCAAAAACAAGATCTAAAAAATTTTTTTAAAATAAATGAAGTGAAGTTGTTTTATGATTTGTACCAGATATTTTTGTAGGAGTTCTTATTTTAATAAAGGTATAATTGTCATCTAAATGACATCATTTTTAAGTAGTAGAGGGGGGGAATCAATCAATTCAGCACTCTTTTTTCTTCTTCCATACTGGATTTGTAACTTCCTTTCTTTAGAGTTCCTAGTGAAGAACTTTCCATATCAGTGTAGATCAAAGATGGTACCTTCACTGTAATTATCATTCTTAGAGAGTTGCACAGAACACCAAGAGGTAAAGTGACTTCCCTAGGTCACAGAGTCAGTAGATATAAGAGGCAGGACTTAAATCAGATCTTCTTGACTCTAAGAACATCTTTGCTTCCACTATGCTAAGCTATCTGCCAATGACATTACATAAAAGGATGATTGATTTAAGGAGAAGTAAAAATGAAAACAACAAAGAGCAGTAGTAATAATCAGTTCAGTCAGGAGAGCTATGTATATTAGGTCTAGAAAGTACAGGTCACAAGGATTTGATTAAGTTGTGTAATAGTGGGATTTGGTATGGGAATGACCAAGAAGGAAACATAAAAATCAGGTTTATTTTATGGGAAAGGGAGGAAGGAAAAGGGGTTAGGAGAATTATTACAATTAATCTTAAACCCTAATTTCTATTAACCTATCTAAACCTAACTTATCTAAACTAAAACAATAAGTTTCCCCAATAACCAAATCTCACAAGTGGAGTCCAATCAAATGGGCCAGGATCTTCAGATGAAAACTGTCCAAAACAGGTCCAGTGGAGAATTGGATCCTCAGTCCTCTGTTCTAGCTGCCAGCAACCAGATCAAAAGATTCCTCTCTTCAGCTGGTATCGCCAAAAGTCAGAAACCTGTTGTCAAACCTCCAAACCCAGGTCCTTCAGGAGAGAAGTGCCAAGACTGTTGGGACCTTAGAATCTTTACCCAGATCTTGACCCTTAAGCTCTGTGGAAAGGAAACTAGACTAACAGTTTGTGTCGGGGAAGGGCCAACTGGGAGTGGCAGTTGGGTCTTGTGAGTAGCATTGCCTTCAGGCCGGGGAAGGACTAGTCCTGGTGTCGGAGGAGAGAGGAGCTTGTTCAGCCCAGTCTGGAGTGGCATGCTCTTCTTGGTTCAGCCCAAAGACACAGGCTTCTAAAGGTTAGAATTGTTCTTGTTTGCTTTCTGTGTACTCTAAGATTCTGAATTAGAACAATGAGAGTAGACTGGAGTGGGACAAACCCTCCGCCAGCCTCCAGGGCCTGGCCCTATACTCTGAAACTAAGGAAAAACTCCAATTCCAACTGGATTATTAAATTTTATATTATTTGAATTTGCAGTCAGATAAGTGTACTATCTTTTCTGGTCATAGAGGGAGCTGAACTTCAGTTTCAGTCATTCAAAGACAAACCATCCTTATTGGACCCCTGCTGTTTCCTCTCAGCAGGGGGCATCTCCCTCCCTTGCCTCACCAAGCAATATTCCCTCTCTCCCCTTAACTCCTCATTACCCCATACAAACCCCCCATTATCCCCGTTTTCCAAATCCCTTTTCCTTTCCCAATAAATATTACAGCTCCCATGTGACTCTCTGTCACATGTTCCTGTCAATCACTCTGACATTTGCATTACAGTCTTTTGCAAATGTCCCCTCCCTATTACAGTTGCAAAGAAGAGCATTATCTTTTCTAACCATGGTAAAAATGGACAGCTTGGAAACCCATTTGCATAAGTCATTAGGCTTAATATCAAGAGGAAATTTGCCTCTTTATTCTTTATTTCCCCCTCCCCACTCCCTTCCTTCATTCTTTTAGCCCTAATACCTCTATCTCCTTCCCCCACCCTTCTATTCCCATCTCTTTGTAGCTATGTTTCCCTCCTTCAAGAGGCAAGGATTGTGATATCTTTGAAAAGGATGTATGAATACAAAGTGATGGAGATGGGCAGTGATGAGTAGTGATTGAAGCAGGACTCACATATTCTGAAATGTTGTATTTTTACCAGTTAGCACTAGTTAAGCATAAATTTCAAAATATATATTATTAATTGCTCATATGGGTTTTATACTGTTCTGTTCTATATTTCCATCAGCTTTGTACTGTTATATATTATTAGTCATTTATATAATTCCTTATTTACATTAGTTCTGTATCATTAAGCATTATTAATTAACTTTAGTGGTCTTGCACTGTATTGTATCCTCCCTCTGTTCCAGAAAGGTAGCTGACAAATGATGGCAGATGGGTCAATGGGGGGAGGGGACAAGGAATATGTGCACTAAGGGCTCTGGCAATCCAGGAGAATCCCCCAAACCTATGAATTCCCTCTATGCTTTTTTTGGTGTCCTTAAGTTTACCTATGATGTGTCAAACTCCAAAACACAACTTGCATTTCTATCCACCTTCTCAATGCCCATTTTGCAAGAATTTTAGCTGGTAACACCCAGGGGTGGGCTATTCTGGGAAAAGGTGGAGATTTCCCTGGAATTGGGGGTGACAAATCCCAGATTCTTAATAAATATACAAACCTTGAATCATCCCTTAAGGCTACTATATCAGCTCTTCGGCCATCTTGTCAGCCTAGGCTAGTTTACTACCTTAAAGTTCTTCTTTCAATAAATACTTTCATACCTCTAAACAGAATGGAGATTTTAGCCTCCAGTTCTTTGGGCTGTATTTAATGTAATTTATTGTATTTAATGTAATTTAATGTAATTTTAAAAAATGTAAATAAATAAATAAATTAAATACATTTAAAAAAAGATCCTGCTACATATTTTGGTGTGTTTTCCCAAATCAGAAGAAAACCAAAAGACTGAAATAGAGGTTAGATGCAAACCAATATTGGACCTATTCTCTTCTCACTAGTTCTAATAGGAAAATTAAGAATTGTGAGAATTAATTCTTCATATATGTATTAATTTCTACACCAGGCCCTGAATTAGAAAGGACCAATCACTTCCTATATATAAGAATTTATGTGCCAGATTTTGAATCATAGGCATCATCTAGTCTACAGATTTTTTTACTTTTTTTTTTGGTCTTTGAAATCCTCAGGAATGTTTTCCTTTTAAAATCTGGCTAATTGGTAAAGTAGACAATGATTCTTTTTCTAACTATGTGACCTTTGTGGGGAAGGGTGATGGACCATCTTTAAGTAACTCTTTACCAATTAGAGATGTCCTGGGATTTTCAAGAAAGGCACTGAATAATGAGTTCCAAAAAGTCCACTTATAAATTTCCCTAAGGGGCATTCAGAGTCTTTGGTCATCAAGAGGGCCCCTGACCTATTAATCTAATAATTAGAATGGTAGCCTAATCAATATATTGATATTATTATCCAAAGCCAGGCTCTTGAAATAATCATTATGTAATTAACTAAGCTCTGATGAAAACAATTAAAATGAGAAAGTGACATTGTTATACTTATTTTAAAATTTGTTATGTTTTTTTCTTAATGTTGACATGAAAAGGTAAAGAATGGATATTTGCTATTAATATTTTAGTTTAATAATTCTATTTATGTAACCATTAGGTGGAGAGGTGGAGTCAAGATGGTGGCTTAGAAGCAGCAAAAGTGATTCCTCTGTAAAAACCCTTCCACACTAATCAAAAACAAAATACTTTGAGGGGGACAGAAAACCAAATGCAACAAAAAGACAGAGTCAGGGTACCCTCCCACCTGATTTAACATAAAAGGTACCCAGAGAAGGTTGAACTTGTGTTTAAGGAAAAGAAAGAAGGAAGGTCCTAGAAAGGAAGCCAGAATTGACCAGCTTGAAAATGAGGCAAAGAAAGTAAAAGATGACCTACAAAGTAAAAAAGACCAAAAGGAAAAGGAGAATCAAAAATCCAGGGAAGAAATTCAGTTTTTAAAAATTAGAATTGAACAACTAGAAGCAAATTACTTCACAAGGCAGCAAGAGTCTATAAAACAAAATCAAAAGAATGAAAAAATTGAGGGAAATATGAAACAACTCATTGATAAAATAACAGATCTGGAAAATAGATCCAGGAGACATAATTTAAGAATTATTGGACTACCTGAAAATCATGACATAAGTAAAATCCTGGCTATAATTCTACAGGAAATTATCCAAGAAAACTGCCTTAATATTCTTGAACTAGAGAGTAAAGAAGAGATTGAAAGAATATGCAAATTACCTCCTTCCTTAAATCCTCAATTGACAACACCCAGGAATGTTATAGCCAACTTCAACAACTTCCAGACCAAGGAAAAGATGCTACAAACTGCTAAAAAGATATAATTCAGATATCATGGAGCCACAGTCAGGACTACATAGGACCTGGCTGTGCCCACACTGAAGGACCAGAAGTCATGGAATATAATATTCCAGAAAGCAAGGGAACTACAATCAAGACTCAATTATCTAGAAAAACTGACTATATTCTTACAGGGGAAAGTATGGTCATTTAATAAAATAGAAGATTTCCAAACATTCCTAAAGAAAAGACCAGACTTAGAAAATCTGACGCTCAAATACAGAACTCAAGAAAATCACCAAAAGGTAATTAAGAAAGGAAACAAAAATTGTTAAGGGACTCAACAAGTTGAAATGATTTGTATTTCTATAAAAATGATATTTGTAACTCTTAAAAATTATTAGTATCATTGGTGTATCTAGAAGAAGTATACTTAGAGGGTACAATGACAAACTGTATAGGATGATATGTCAAAGAAATATATAACCACTAGGTGTTGCTGGGGAGCATAAAGTTAGCTATCTTGTACTTGATATTTACTATTCGTTCATTCATTCATTCATTCATTGGTTCGTTGGTTCCTTCCTTCCTTCCTTCCTTCCTTCCTTCCTTCCTTCCTTCCTTCCTTCCTTCCTTCTACAGAACACTATAGTTGAATCCACCCAGGCCATTCCTATGTCCTGCCATGGGGTAATTTCCATATATAACCTTTCCTTTGGTCACTTCCCCTCCCACCCCACCCCAGTACTCCTTCCTTTCAGGTAGGAAGCTGGAGATTTTAAAAGTTACACTAATTAGCTCGGGTTTTTTTTTTTTATTTGTTTTGTTTTGTTTGCCTGGGAGTAATATAATGTCCCTATGGTCCACATGGCTCTTATCTCTGCTATTTTGTAGAGTTCATATTTATAAAAATTGGGAAAAGAGAGGAGGCAGAGTCAAGATGGTGGCTTAGAGACAGCAACAGCTCAGACCTCTGGCAAACCCTTCCTCACCAATCAAAAAACAATGTTTCAAGGTGACTGACAACCAAATCTAATAAAAAGATAGAACTAGGGAACCCTCCGCTTAGACCCAACTTAAAAGGTATGCTCCCCAAAAAAGTCTAAACTGAAGAACACATGGGTTTAAGGGGAAGGAAGAAGGAAGGTACCCAGGATCCCTCCCCTAACTACAGTGCTGAGCCTCTAGCAGCAGTTGGAATCTCTGGGTGGGCAAGGGTGCTAGTCTGGAGGGAGAACCTTACTGGCATAGCTGTGCCAGGCTTAGGGAGTTGAACACAGGTGGCATAGAGACAGCTGGAAGAGAAGTACAGAGCAGTCAGCCTAATTGCAGCCAAGATGTCCCATCTTGACCCCCCACCCCCCAACTCGAGGTTTGGGCCTCAGGGCACAGCCAGCTTTGCAGATCAACTCACCCTGACTCATTCTCATCAATAGGAAAGATAAGAAGCCTTCAGAGGGAAGGGAAGCTCAAGCTCTAATACCCCTCCCCCACAAACTGATCTGAGAGCCCTGCTAACTAAGCCCCAAGGGGCAAAGGTAGCAACAAACTACAGACAACAACTTTGATAACAGGGCAGGAAGTCCAGCTCCTTCTCAGCTTCTACTGGCAGCTTGGGAAGATCTGGCTGACCTGATCAATCAGTAGAATAGAGAAGAAGCACCTTCAGGACAGAATAGCCCAAATCCACAGATCCAGCACAACATGAGAGAAGCAAGACTACAAATACAGGGGGAAAGAAGGGGGGAAATATGAATA
Organism: Monodelphis domestica; assembly: GCF_027887165.1. NCBI lineage: Eukaryota > Metazoa > Chordata > Mammalia > Didelphimorphia > Didelphidae > Monodelphis > Monodelphis domestica. Next base: position 156,513,291 of record NC_077228.1, on the reverse strand, counting down.
AACAACAGAAAAAAGAAAAAAGAAATTACAATATACAGCTTCTATCCGGGCAATGAACAAAGGAGGATCAATGGAATAGTGGAAGGTCAAGGAACACCAAGCAAAAACACAGAAACTCCAGCAAATTGGACACAGGTTTTGGAAGAACTCAAAATGTAATTAAAAAAATAATTAATAGAGGCTGAAGATAACTGGGAAAAGATCTTAAAAAGCAAGATAAGTCATCTGGAAACAGAAGCACTTGAACTAAAACAAGAAAACAGTGTCTTGAAAGCCAAAATTAACAAGATTGAAAATGAGTCAAAGAAGATGACAGATCAAAAGGAGAAGGATGACCAAAAAGCCAGCGATGAAATTTAGTCTTTAAAAACTAGAATCCAACAACTAGAAGCAAACAACTTCACAAGGCAGCGGGAAACTATAAAACAAAATCAAAAGAATGAAAAAAATTGAGGGAAATATGAAACATCTCACCACATAACAGAAGATCTAGAAAACAGGTCCAGGATAGACAATTTAAGAATCATTGGATTACCGGAAGATCATGACAAAAGAAAAAGCCTGGACATCATCCTACAGGAAATTATCCAAGAAAACTGCCCCAACATTCTAGTGCAAGAGGGAAAAGTGGAGATTGAAAGAATCCAAAGACCACCTCCTGTATTTAATCCTCAATTGATAGCACCCAGGAATGTTATAGTCAAATTCAAGAACTACCAGACCAAGGAAAAAATATTACAAACTGCTAAAAAGAAGTCATTCAGATACAATGGAACCACAGTTAGGATAACACAGGATCTGGTTGCATCTACACTGAAGGACCAAAAGGCATGGAATATGATATTCTGGAAAGCAAGGGAACTAGGTCTACAAACAAGAATCAACTACCCAGGAAAACTGACTATATTCTTGCAGGGGGAAGTATGGTCATTCAATAAAATAGAAGACTTCCAAGAATTCATAAAGAAAATACCAGACTTAAACAGAAATTTTGATGCCCAAACACAGAACTCAAGAGAATCACCAAGAAGTAATTAAGAAAGGGATAAAAAACAAAACAAAACAAAATGTTTTTTAAGGGACTCAATAAGTTTAAATGATTGGTATTCCCTACAAGAAAAGAGGATATTGGTAACTCTTAAAAATTGTTATTATCACCTAGGTAGCTAGAAAAATTATACTTAGAGAGAACACTCACAAACTGTATAGGATGAAATGCCAACACACACACACACACACACACACACACACACAAATAAATGTATATATAAAACTAGAGGTAAAAAAGAGATTAATACTAAAAGACATGGGAAAAGAGACAAAATTTATATGTCATAAAGAAGCTCAAAGTGGGAGTGGGGGAGAACACCAATATATTGGAAGCGTAAAGAGGTTGGATACAGGAAATATTTAAATTAAGGAGACTGATTAGAAACAAAACACTGGTGTAGAAGGAAATAGTGAAAGAAGAAAGGGCAAGACTAGGAGTGGAAATCAAAATGTTGGGAAATACACAGCTGGTAATCATAACTCTGAATGTGAATGGAATGAACTCACCCATAAAATGGAAGCAAATACCAGAGTGAATTAGAAATCCTACTATATGTTGTCTACAAGAAACACACATGAGGAAGGTAGGCACACATAGGGTAAAGATAAGTGGATGGAGCAAAATCTACTGGGCATCAACTGAGAAAAAGAAGACAGGAGTCACAATCATTATATCTGACAAAGTCAAAGTAAAAATAGATCTAGTTAAAAGAGATAGGGAAGGTAATTACATCCTGATAAAAGGCAGTATAGACAATGAGGAAATATCCATACTCAACATGTATGCACCAAATGGCATAGCATCCAAATTTCTAAGGGAGAAACTAGTGAAGCTCAAGGATGAAATAGATATAAAAACATATTTTAAAAAATTTATTAATAAAATCACAATTCAAGACCACCTGCTTCCCAAAGGTAGGAAAATTTCTCCCATTCAGACAGTTTTAGCTCTCTGCCCTAATGTGAATTTTGTGTTATTTCCTCCCAACCCATTATTTCCCCCATTTCTCTTTTCTAGGATATTGTATACAGACAAGTAATACAAGTCTTCAAAAGTGACTATGGGTTATTACATCAAACAAAAGCAGGGCAAAAGAAGCAGATTGTAAAAAAGGGAAACAAGAAAAGAATATATAACATCTTAGCAGGCAGGCATAAGGAAAAGATGTGGAGAAAAGAGTAGATCTTTCAGAATTTTCCTAATTCTTTGAAGAGGAAGTAAAATTTACAACTCTGGCCCAAAAGTTCAAACCAAGTCTTTTGTTTCAAGATATTGAAAGGACCTGATGGTTCATTAAAATCTCTCCACTCTATTGAAATTCAGATTTCCTGTCTTTTTCTGTGATAACTCAATCCTGGCACATCAGACCACGCCCCCCCAGCTGTTATTTCTCTTAATAAATACATGCTATTATGGCCATGTATCAGCAGACATGAAAGATAAGACTGAAAAATATAAAGCAAATCCTGATGCCATTCTTTAGTCTCTTCAGTGCCTACTATGGCATTTCTGCTTTTCCATACTGTTCAACTAAATGCTATGAGTTCCTTTTTTATTTTGGCTATTCATATTACTATCTAGATGGTTAGAGGTAAGAAAGATCTACTTTTTTGCAGTACTATAGATGAAAGACTTGTAAAGGCAGAAAAACCTGACTTTACATCTTGCCATATGCACTAGTTGTGTGACCTCCAGACAAGTCAGTTCACCTCTGTCTGGCTTGGTTTCCTAATCTGTAAAACTGGGATAACAAAACATTTCTTAGAATTGTGAGAATTACATGAGATAACACATGTGGTAAAATCTTAATAATCATACAAATTGGTAATAATGATATTTTTAATTTCTGGTCTTCAAGAATATGCATTGGTCCTGGTACTTTCTGAGTCTTACTTGACTGCTCTACGTAGACAAATCTGTCTCCTAGATCAGGAATGGAGAATTATTACATTCTTGAGAATTATTTCTATTCTTTAGAAAGATAATTTGTTGAAGCAAAAGAAAATCTCTATATAATGACAATTTCTGCTTTCAGATGTTAGGATGTAACAAAATTTTGAACAAAAATGTACTTTATAGATAACACTGTATGTAATCATTGTCAGGCAAATATAGTTTGTCAGGAAGAGTGGCTCAGCAGACACTCTGATACTAACTTAGCCAAGCTTTGAGGTTTTTTTCTTGTTCATCTCCACATTTGTACCACATCCTTTTTTACTTCTGGATAAAGACTATCATTCCCCATTCTAGGCTTTTGCCTAGATTTTTTTTCTTTTATGTTGATCCTGCTCTGGGAAGGATATTGACAGATTGTAGACTTCTTGGAATTTTGGGTCCCATTAATCTTGCCTCACATCAAATAAGTATGTCATGTTTTACAGAATTTATCAAAGGTATATTAATAACTATTTATTCTCGGTTGCCCCTTGGAAATGAAATTTCTATTGCTACAAAATCAAAGAGGCAAAAGTTGGGGGAGAACAGAGTCCATTGGTTGACCTTAGTTCTACAATGGCTTCTAATAGGAATCACAAACATAATAGAAACAGAGACTTCTAGTTAAATGAAACTTGTTCTTTGGGTGTTACTTTGCTGCAATATAATACAGATAGATTGCAAAAAGTTTCCTAACTGTACTTATATCACAGAAAGATGTTTTCCTGTGAAACCAGTCATCTGCCTCTCCCTGTTTCACATGCTGATTCCACAACTGCTTCTCTAAGAGGAAGAGAAATACTAAAGTTAGAAGTGAAGGAGGAAGAGGAGGAGAGATGTATATTTAACTACTTAGTGGTACTATTTTTTCTAATCTCGTATACTTGTCCCTAGAGAATATCGGGAAAATATTATTGGTCTCATTTTTACAAATAGAGAAGACAAAGCATAGAGATATGAGAAAAATGGGACAGTGATGAACAGGGAACATTTGTCCTCTCTATCAACATAGTTTCTGTTTTAAACCGAGGACTTGAGAAGCATCCCAACATAGTATTAATTCAATACAGAGCATTTTTAGATGCTTACTCTGTGTTAGACACTATGCTAAATACCGGAGGGACATATACAAAAGTTAAAGTTCCTGCCTTGAAGCAGCTTATGTTCTACTGTGGGAATTCAAAATGTTCACAGAAAAGTAAAAATACTGAAAATACAAAATGAATAAAAAGTGATTTCAGTGAAAGGAACCCTTTCTGGGAGAATCAGAAAAAGCCTCTTTTAGGAAGGGCCCTTCGGCTGAGGTTTGAAGGGAACCAGAGGTTCCAAGAGGGAGAGATGAGGAAGGCACCTTTTTGGACATGGCAGAAAGTCTGTGCAAATTAAGAGAAATGGAAGATGGAATTTTGTACACAGGATTCATGAAGGGGAATAATATAAAATATTATAATATAATGTCATGTCATGTAATATAATATATAATAAATGTAATAAATATAATAATAAAATACAATATAAAATGATAGATTGGAGATTGCGAATAACTTTAAATGCAAAACAAAGGAGTATCTTACAGGTGTTTACAAAAAAAAAAAATCAGCTTTACAAGCATATTATGGAGAAGACAGATAGCCAATAGGTTAAATAAGAGGAGGCAATAGGTTAAGTTCTGGAAAAAAGATCTGGGATTTCAGTAGAAAAAATTTTTAATAAAAATTGGCAATGACTTTATGGTCAAAAGAGGGTAACATGATCTTTAAAAGAGACATACCTTTTAGAAATATAGTGGTGATAGTCTCACTATACTAGTCCTTGACAAGTATGGGCCTCTGTTTTTACATTTATAAAACAGAATAAAATTGTAAGATTTGCTACCTATTTCAGAGCTGTTGTGGGGTAAAGCTTTATAAACCTTAAAGTGATTTATAAAAATGAAAGCTTATTATTGCTATGGCCCTGAGTTATTTTGATATAGAAATATCATGTATAAAGCAATCTATACTTTAATTATTTCAATAAACTCTTCAAAGTAACTTCTGTTGTACTAAGAAAAGACCATTACATTTTCTGTATGGCATATTGCTTAGGGAACTATAGGTTACAGAATCCCTACAAATGAAGAATCATTATATCTAATCACTGCAATGGACTTAAATTAATTTCATTACCTCCAAGGTTAAACTCAATTTGACAAATATAATTCTGGAATCTCTCACTACTTGAGGTCCTGTGTGGGGTGTTTACAATGATCAAGATCATATAAATATGATTCAAGTCCCAGGATTGCATTTTCTGCCAACAGACTAAGCAAAAACCACAAATCAAGCAGCAAAGCATTTAATTAGGACCAATATGTAATATATATGTGTGTATATATGTATGCATACATATATATATATATTTAAGCAGCTCTTTTCGTGGAGACAAAGAATTGAAAACTGAGGAGATAACCATAAATTGGAGAATGACTGAACAAGTTTTGGTATTTGATTTTGATGGAATATTATTGAGCTATAAGAAATAAGTAGAAAAAACTGTACTTATATATTATATGAACTGATGCAAAATGAAATGGGTAGAACTAGGAGAACGTTGTACGTAGTAACAGCAATATCATACAATGACCAACCACAAATGACTTCAATATTCTCAGCAATAGAATGACAATTCTGAAGGATTCATAATGAAAAATGCTACCCACCTTCAAAGAATTAATAGAATTTAAATGCAAATGAACCAAACTTTTAAAAAAATGTTCTTTAGTTTTCTTTTCCTTGTTTTTTGCCTTTTTTTTCACAACATGACTAAGATGGAAATATATTTTCATGACTGCACACTTATAGCTATATTAAATTTTTTGCTTTCTCAATGGGAAGGGAGAGAAAGATAGATCTTTTAATTAAAAAATTTTAATGAATGTTGAAATAGTTTTTACATTTATTTTGGAAAAAAAATATTAAAGAAAAACTAAAGAAAACACATGATTTCCCACTTCAGGTTGAATTGGGACTGGAACATCTCTGTAGCTTTTATCTTCCATCACCTGGTGGGGTCTTGTTGCTCCTTATATGTGCCTTTTAAATTTTTTTGTGGTTCTGAAGTTCCATATATATATATAAATTTGTATGTATATATATATATATGTATATATATGTGTGAGAGAGGGTTACCACCATCAAGTAGATATAATATACTTAAGAAAATTAGCTAGCAGTTTGAAAAAAAACTGAAAAGGAAGGAGCAAGTCAACTACTGTAGAGAATAACGTGTACTACATAAGAAGAAGAATAAAGAGAGTAAGTAATTCACAGTAAATAAAATCCATGATGAGAACCATCAATAAAACTTCACATTCCTGCTAGGTAAAGCTGCTTTCTCCATGTTGTGCTTTAGGTCACTGAAGCACAAATTATTGCAGTACATACTGGCTCTCAGTAGGGTGTTGAGCAAGTGTTACATTCCTCCAGTGACAAGCAGTTTCCTTAAATTGGACACCTGCCAAGATTGTCACATATGCTCTGGGGCTCTCAGGAATTTCTCTCTTTCCAGATAGCTAGTCCCCAATCAACTCTTAAAATGCTTGATTGAGAATTCTGTTTTATCTAATTAGCCTTCAGCAAAACCAAGCCCCCTCTCACTGCAAAGCCTGTATTTCTTCTACTTTCCTCTCTCTCAACAGAGAGGGAAGTAGAGGACAATACAGGCATTCTTGGGTTTTTTTCCTCTTTGGGGACATAATTGGCTCTGGAGATCAATAAATCCAGATAACTCTCTACAAAACAACAGGATTCAGTTCTCTTCCAATTAATTTTCAAGAAGGAAATAGCCTATCAGGAGGATTTGTCAGCTCCATCAGCTGACTCACCCTCTGACACTTTTTGGTAACCTATCTTCTATAACCAGTTTCTATAACAGCCTCCTATGCCATTGTCTAATTAGAAAATCTTGAACCCTTGGGTTTCATCTCCCAGAATCCTTTTCTCTTTGTCCACATAGGGTCCTATGATCCTATGCATATTGTTTTTAAGTTCAGGAACTCCACCCTTTTCTCTCTCTTCTCTCATGACCACAGATGAGATGAGTTAGCTCCTTTTTTTCTAGTTTTTCTTTTAATTTTAGTTATTATTAATAAATCTTATTAAATATGATAATTGGAAGTATTGTATACTTCCAATTGATTTTTAAGCTTACAACTTCTGTTCTCTTCCTGTTCCTTTCTCCTCTTTATTTCCCTTTTGATTCTCTTCCTATTCTTCCTCTTCTCCCTTTCATCTTCTAATGTTGTGAAACTCAACAATTCCTTGTTTCTGTCATATATGATCCAAGTGGAAATCTGTCTGACTCCAATAGTTATTTAACATACTATTTCGAAACTGCAACTTTTAAAATTCTTTAAACATTCACATGCCACTGACCTCATGTACCACTATGCCCTGAAGTCATCATGATCTCTCTCTGTCATTGCTCTGTTTTTAAATAGGTCTTTTAATGATATTCATCTAAAGGACAGTTTTCTGTCTAGCCCCCATGACAGTTGGTGTCTGTCCTTGATGTGTTATCATGAAAGCAATTTTTTTTCAATTTGGCTTTATCAGGTTCCCCTATACAATTGGTATTTCTCTGCCTACCAAAATGTCCAAATATCCCTTTCTGAAATGGGCAGTACTATATACATATATGTATATATAAAATATATATTCTCATTCACACACATATATATATCATCATGTAGCTATTTGCCTATAATAAAATCCTCAGAAAATGCAGGAACTGGAGAGACAAGACTGGTGGAACACATTTGTATAAGGATCATTTGAAAGAAAAATAGAAATAATATTGTTGTGGGTTTTTTTTAAAACCATTACCTTCTGTCTTAGAATCAATGCTAAGTATTGGTTCCAAAGCACAAGAGCAGTAATGGCTAGACAACTGAGGTTAAGTGACTTGCCCAGGGTCACACAGCCAGAAAGTGTCTGAGCCCAGATTTGAAACCAGGAACACTAATCTCTAGGTCTGGCTCTCTAAAACACTGAGCCATGTGGCTTCCCCAGAAGCAATATTGTTATGGGAATATATTACATCACATGAATTGAAGGCAAAAATAGACAAGGAATTCAGGTAGTATATTCTAGAATTGAGACATAATATATTAGGATTGAGGGAGATTTCATGTAACCAATATATCTAGAGGAACTTTCTGCCAAAAGTAGAAGACCTAATAAATTCTTACTTTAATGATACAGGAACAAAGAAAGCAAAGAATTGCTTCTCAGGTAAGGTAGACTGATGAAAATAGTGAATAATATAAGCAAAAATTAAAACTAGAAAAAGATAGACTTTTTAAACTTGTATATTACTTCTTTTTTTTCCTCTGCCAGAAAGAATGCAGTATGGATTAGAATAGGTAGAACAAAATTAACTTAAAGGGATTAAAAACCCAAGAGAAATAAATGTTAACTCGACCCATTGCTCACCTCAGGATACTGGACTCATTTAGATTAAGTTCAATACATAGAAATATCTAAACCTACATCTACAAAAAGTCAGCTTCTATCTTTAGTTCATGGTCCCAACCTGGAGATTCAATTTGAGAAAAATTTCTAACAAAGTTGCTTGGATCTAAATGGGGCAATGCCCCCAAATATGGGTAATGGGGTTCCCAACTCTGAAGACATTCATTAAATGTATAATATATGAATCAGGCATGTGACAGCCAGCCATCACCAAAATGCACATGATACAAAGTACTTACAGGATGCCAGGAACAAACATGGAAACATAAAGCGCTCAGTTGATGAGATGTCTCCTGGGAGGTAAAGATACTTGGAGCTGCTAAAAAAAAAAAAAAAGCATGTCCTATTTATTTCAGAACTTCACTCTCTGGGCAACTAACTTGACAAGACCCAGATCTCTTGGTTCATCATGACATACCTTTAGCCTTCTAGATTCAGAAGTCCTGTCCTGCATTATCAGCTGCCTGAGCATGGCTTCACCTGGATGTTTCATAAGGCATCTCAAATGCAACATGCCCAAACAGCACTCACTACCTTTTTACTAAGAGCTATCCCTCTTCCTTATTGTTGTTGTACTTCCAGTCACTGAGGTTTGGAACTCAGAAATATCTCTGAATCTTCTTTCTCTCTTGCCATGCCAGGCTAGTTACATGTCTGGAGCATCTTTCTTTTCATAGTCCACATGTTTTTTAAGAGACATCCTTTGTATTTGCAGAGGATTCTTCTTTCGTCTCCAAGAAATGTTTCTAATTCTATGAATTCTGCCTCCTTGACTCAGCTGCCTTCTCACCCTAGAATTTCTCTCAGTATCTGGGACTTTCTCATAATGGAACATTTTCCTACAATACCATTGCACTTCTCCAATTGCTAAGTTTCTTCTCTAGACTTCATTTTGAGGACAGACCCAGATCAGCCATACTTCATCCCCTTCCTGATGCTTCTGACACTCCAGAGTTCAACATCATGACTTTTACTTGGGTACTTTCTTCTTATTTCTTAACTTCAATGGCCCCTTTAATGTATTCTCTTCTCTCATTAGAATTTAAGCTCTTTAAGGCAGGGACTGTCTTTCTCTTTGCTTGCATTTGTGCATAGCATAGTCCCTGGCATATGGATAAGCAATTAGTAGAAGTGGCTAGGTGGTACAATGGGTAGCATCCTAGGCCTGGTGCTAAGAATTTACTGAGTTGAAATCTAATCTAATTGAGTTCAAATCCAGTCTCTGGCACTTACTAGTTGTGTGACCCTGAGTAAATCACTTTACTTCTATCTGACTTAGCTTCCTTATCTATAAAATGGAGTCATAGAATTAGATGTAGGTTAGGAATAAGAAAGAAGATTGCAAATTGTGTAAGGCAATTTATTGAATTGAGATCATGAATATCATCAAAAGTTATCTGTGAAGGAAAGGCACATAAAATTAAGGTACAATCACTACTATTTATGCCTAGTATAAGCTCACACTCTTTAGATATCTCTATTGAACCTGAATTCTTAATTAGCATTAAAAGAGCTTCACCTTAACTGTGGTGAACACTAATAATAAGGGAAATTGAAACTAAAACAAACAAGAGGTTTTACCTCAAACCCTACATATTGGCAAAAATGTTTCCCAAATGGAAACAGAAAATATTGAAGGAATTATGAAAAGATAGGCATACTAGTACATTGTTGGTGGAACTGTAAAATGATACAAAGCAATTTAGAATTTTGTATATATATATAAAATGATGAAAAAGTCCATGGCCTTTGAACTAAAGACTGTAATAGTAGGGTTATATCCCAAAGTAGCCATTGACTAGAAAAATAAAATATGACAGCACTTTTTATGATAGCTTTGGAAACAAAGTAACTACCCATTGAGGAATAGCTAAACAAATTGTGGCGCATGAGCATAATGGATTATTACTGAGCTATAAAAAAATTATGTGTGTGATGAATGAAGTATTGAAAGATCAACATGAACTAGCATAGAGTGAAGGATGTAGAGACAAGGAAATAGTATAAAGAGTAATTCTGACAATGTAAATGGAAAACAAACAAACAACAACATACCAAAAAGTCAAAAGGAAATGTAACAAAAATATAAAGATCAAGCAGGACTTGAAGAAAGGCAAAAAGACATTTCCAACTTTCCCTTTCATAAAGGTAACAGATCAAAAGGTGTTACACATGGCATGTATTCATAGATATTTTCAATGCATGAATTGGTTATGAAATGACTAATTTTGATATGGGAGAGCTCTCTGGGAAAAGGAGGGGCAGCGATATATACAGGATACTATTTTGATGTATGAAACAGAAAATATCAATAAAACCTTTTTAGAAAAGAAACCACAGTGAATGTTATGCCTTTGGAACATCAAGGCCCCTATTGTTTTCAGGGTATCTTGCTCTTCCAGCATCTTCTTTTTAAAAATTGACATTATTCCAATATATTCAGATTTCTCTTACCAAATATTGAATTCCCATTTTTTTTTGTGATAGAAATCTCAAATAAGTTCAGCCTTAGTGTACACTTTTCTCCTCACTTGGAATGTTCTCTCTTTCCTATTCACCAATCTTAATTTTACTCATCCCTCAAGACCCAGATCAAATCCCACATCTAAAGAAATGTGTCATTGCCATCCTAGTTTGAGGATAATCTCTTCTATGAGCCCCTGTATTACTTACTTCCCTCTGTTCTTTTGACAATCCTGTATTTGTGAAGTCTCCTGTGCTCCACCACTCATTATTTTTTTCTATTCTGTGTTGAATTGAAAAGCAAATGACCCAATTTTCCAAAACTAATTAGAAGGTATGGATTTTAGAGAAGAGTAGTAATTTTATTGGATTCATTAAACCTTCTGGCTGAGAGTTTCCATATATGGATTCTAAATTCTATTGAGCTAAATGTAATCTCATCTAATCGGCTACACTCAGCTGCTGCTTGTATGGGGCCTTTGGTTAATAGTCTCTAATTGCCGATCTAAGGGAGTTGAGAAAATTAGACTCTTTTCTCAAAAAGGTGAAGACCCTGTTAAAAAATAATAATAAAGCCAAATTCAGTAACTCTCCATGACTGAGCCTTTTGAAAGATGAAGATATGTGACCACCAGCAATTTATTAAAAGAGCTCTTTGTGGAAGTTGGTCACAAAAGTTACCCACAAGAAGAAGAGAGAAGTGAAGTTCTCAGATCTAGCATGGGTGGAAGGCAAAAGAAAATTTTCAGCGATCTTCATAATGTGCAAGGTTTATCTCTATGATGGACAAGTAAATGCACATAACTGCTATTTTTATTTTTTATAGTTTTTTAAATCCTTGCCTTCTGTCATAGAATTGGTACTGTTATTTCCAAAGCAGAACAGCAAATGCAGAGTAATTGCAGTTAATACTTGCTCAGGGTCAAACAACTAGGGTTGTCTAAGGTCAAATTTGAACTCAGGTCCTTCCAACTCCAGGTGTGACTCTCAATTCACTGAGTCATATAGCTTCCCCCAAAGCCATTACAAAAAATTACTTTTATGAGACACGTTTGTGCGTAATGATAGAGATACAAAAGAAAAAGAACATCAATAAAACATTAAAAAAATACAGGACATGAAAAGTAGAAGGTGACACAAATGAATAGATCAATTCATTAAATTGGACATGGTTAAATGTAATACACATGTAAGAAGACAAATCATACAGAAGAGAAATTGTGATGGGCACATGATAATAATTCTTATACAGTCCTCTTTCTTGTACCTTGTATATTAAAAGGTGGGAGAAGAGGGATAGTTGGAAGCACAGCGGATAGAATGCCAGGCTTGAAGACAGAAGGTTCTGGGTTCAAATCTGGTTCCTGACACTTCCTAGCTGTGTGACCCTGGGCAAGTCACTTAACCCCAATTTCCTAGCCCTTACTTTTGTGCCTTGGAACATATACTTTGTGTTATTTCTAAGACAGAAGACAAGAATTTTAAAAAGAAAAAGAAAGGCTGCTACTTTCATAAAGAATATCTAATTCAGCCTTAAAATACCAGAGGGTTTCTTAACCTTTGTGTGTGGTGGACCCCTTTTTCTTTTAGCCAATTCTTTTGTTATTTTCTTCTTGCATTGCTTTCATTTCTCTTCTCCATTTTCCCTCTGCCTCCCTTCATTGATTTTTAAATCCTTTTTGAGCTTTTCCAGAATCTGAGAGCAATTCATATTTTTCTTTGAAGTTTTGCTTGTGTCTGCTTTGCTTTCACTGCCCCCTTCTGTGTCTGTGCTTTGTTCTTTGTCTACACAAAATTTTTCTGTGGTTAGGTAGGGTTTTTTTTTTTTTTACTGTGTTTGCTTATTTTTCTAACCATTTTTCTTGACTTTCACTTTTATCTTAAAAGTGGGCACTTTTCTCAGAGTAGAGAAGGCTCTCTATAAAACTTCAGGTTTTTTTTTCTTGTTATAATCCCTTTAGTTTTGGGTTTCTGCAAGTTTCAGTTCTTCCTAGTCTGTGGGCTAGGAGTTCTGGAAGCCACCTCCCACTGGTGATTCAGTCTCCCTTGGGGACTGCTGGTGCCCTGCAGGGGTTAGTACTGTGAGCTACCTGGTGCTGAGGCTCAGAACCTAACCTCAGGCTTGGGCCAGGACTTTGGACCTCACTTTTGGCTTATATAGATCAGGTAGGTCCTCAATGTATTCTTGGGCAGGAACTCTGGGGTTCCCTTTGGGATTATCTCCACTAGGTGTACTGTCAGCTGCCTTGCACTAGGACTTTGGGTCTCACTGAAGGATTGGCTGTAGAACGTCAATGGGCTGCCTTTTGGGTGCACTGCTTTTTGGCTTAAGAAAGGTCTCAGAATCTTGGATTTGGCTTGGACTCAATTTCAGGACTCAGAATTTCAGAGAAACACTTGCTATGAGTTTGTGCTGATATTCCTTGGTGCAAACTTGAGCAGGCCATGTTCCCCTCTCATTCCAGTGAAGCTGACCTTCTTTACATGCCTGGCAAGTTGTTTTGTTTTGTTTTGTTTTTTCCCCTGCAGGAAAACTGTTTTACTGCATTCCCTTATTGGTTCCATCACTCCAGTATACATTTTAAGTGTTATTTTAAAGTTGGTTAAAGAGGATTCTCAGAGATGTTCAAGCTTTCCATGTCCCTCCTCTGAAATCTTGACTCTACCTGTATATCTCTCTCTATAATATGATTAATACACAGAAGAGGCAGATTGTATAAATTGTGGCAGCTGGTAGAAACGGTAATTAGCATAGTCAATTTTCAAAGTAAATATTTTAAAGGACCACTAATTACATTTTGGTACAAGTTCCTATATTCTTGATATCTATATTTATTATAATCATATAATATATAAAATAATTATATATAACAATAATAAAATATATGAACTATATAATATATAATGATGATAAATATTATTATATTTGCTTGTAGATATGCCCAGGCAGTAAAGTGGCAGAGTGGATAGAGTGTGAGTCTTGAGGTCAGGAAGATGTATTATAAGCTGTATGACCCTGGGAGTCACACAACATCTCTGGATCTCAGTTTCCCCAAGATGGGAATAATAATAACACCTCCTTCAAAAGGTTCTTGGAACTTATTTAAAATATTTTTCAAACTCTAAAACATTATGTAAATTGTAGCTATCGTGGTGATGGTGATCCTTGTGGTTGTTAAAAATGTTTCCTCTGAACAATTCTCTAAAATTTTACAGTCCAGAAAAGAAATCAAAATTTTTAGGCCAAGGGGTCATGCCTATCTTGCCTTTCTACTTTGAAATTTGCCTTCCAAAAATGTAGGATACATGCCAAACTATATCAGAGGTTCTCTCCTTTATTACAAACTCCTAAGATTCCTTAGGAGGAAATCAAAAGAGGCAGTACAAAATTATTAGAAAATATAATTTCCACCATGGTAGCCAATTCCTGTACGTTAGAGACAATTATATTCAGGAAAGAATTTTCCCTTTTTAGTTCTTTTACTTCTTGAAGGGCAAAATGATCATTTCTAAAATTTTGGTTTCTTTTAAAAAATTAACAAGTATTCATTTTTCCCTCCCTCCTACCTTCACCTAAACACCAAGTGAACGTTAACACCACCAATGAATATAAAACTCAATAACAAATATTCATAGTCAAGCAAGTCATGTCAGTAATGCCCCAAAAGGTATATTTCATTTTGTATCTTGAATCTATCAACTATTAGGCAGTAAATAGCATGCTCTATCTTCTAGTATGACTACTTTGTCACTGAATTGACAAGAGTTCTCAAATGTTTCAGAATTATTTTTCTCTATAATGTTGTTATTGAACAAATGTTATTGTTATTCTGATTCTTCTAACTTTGCTTGGATTCTGAGTTCCTTGGGGCTGCCTGACACAAATTGCCAGGGTACTCTTGTTGCATCTGAGACTCCAAAACTACCCAGTGTTGGATACAACTAGGGGCCTTTATCATAGGGAGCACTGGAGCTATGTTGTGCATGGTACCAAATTGCTTTGCAAATATGCTTTCCATCTACCCTGGCTTGTCTTTGTTCAAAGGGTCTATCATTCTGACAGTCATTTGTGCATTCCTGAGTGTAGAGAAGAGTGTATAGCTATTTCTCTTTTATTTTCTTCTTCATTATTCATTATGGTGCATTTTTAGAACCTTGACAGAGTTCTGGGAGGATCTGGGTTCCTCTAGGTCATAACATACCACCACCTTCCCACAATCATGTTATTGTGGTGGATAAAATTATCATTTAGGCAAGTCAAGAAGTTAGTAGCTGAATAGAAAGTTCATGGGTAGACATAAACAATAATCCTACAGGATAAGAATGTATAGAGGGGTTGTAATTCATACTGGCAGATGACCCACACTGGAGAGCTCATGTATCCTAATTGAGGTATTTAAGGAATATGGTAATGTGTACGTGCATATTTGTTATGTCCCTGATGTTAGATTATAAGCTTCACAGGAACAGGTATATAGTCTTATTTATTCCCTTATCTCTCTCAGTACCTACCAAAATACCTTGTACATAGTAAAAGTTTAATAAATAATTATTGAATAAATACAAATCAGCTATTAATTTGTTATTTTGTTTTTGATGATGTCTAGATTTGAATTCTCCTGCCTCTTCTATATCATCTCTGATAGACTTGTGATCTCTTTCCCAAACCATTCATTCCTTCTTTCTGTTCTTGTTGTCTTGATAAGCTCTGATGACACAATTGCTTTTGTGTGGTCCCTCATGGATTCTCATCTAATACCAGATACCATGCATCCCCACTTTGATTCCTACATTTCTTTAAATGCATATAACACCCTATATGATCCTATCTGATTTCCTCATTATCTTATTGAAAAACAAAATAAAACAATGTATATCCACCCAGAGTCATAATACAGATATGTTTCATTACATCAAATTTCACTAATAATTAACAGATCCAATTATATCTACATGAATGGGATATAGTCATTCATTTGAGGAGTCTTAGTTGTTTTTATGGCATGGATACATGATCTGGAATAACAATGGATCACCCAGTTATAAGGTTGACCAATGGCTGCCTCACTACCCTGAACAGAGAATCAACCACCTGTAATACTCTTCACTTCTTTCTCAGGTCCTCATTGAATAACCTCTCACATGATAGGTCCTGTGTTTCTACTATATCATTCTTTTCTTTGACAAGGATCTGCTTCTTTCTCAGAGCATCTAGCTACCTCATCTAGAAATATATTCAAATTATTCTATATCTATAAGGGTAAAATTATCCATTTCTTTGTTTCCATACCTGGTAATAATTTCCTACTCCCCAACCTCCCCATTCTTCACCCAAGATCAAATTTTTGCCCATTTAAGTTTTCTTTGTATTTCCTTTAGGAATATTTCATTGTACCTAATAACCTGATGTGTGGAGAGGCTCTCTGAGTGCCCCTTCAGGTTTTCTTCCTCTCATGTGTTTTTGTTGGTTAAATCATGAACCATTTCAATTGTGAGTCCTCTCAGTCACACCCAACTCTTTGCAATCCCATATGGGGTTTTTCTTGGCAAAGATACTGTAGTAGTTTTCATTTTCTTCTCCAGCTCATTTTACAGATGAGGAAACTAAGGCAAACAGGGTAAAGTGATTAGCCCAGGATCATTCAGCTAGGAAGTATCTGAGGCCATTTTGAACTCAGGTCTTCCTAATTCCAGCCTGACTCTATCCACTGCACCATCTAGCTGCCCCTCTTCTCACTCAGTCAATAAATATTTATTAAGAATCTACTATGTGCTAGGTACTGTGTTAAGCATTGAAGATACAAAGAGCAGCAAGAGATAGTCCCAACTTCAAAGAGTTGATAATCTAATGAGAGAGATGACAAGTAAACAAACCTGTATAAATAAGTGATAGGATGTAATTAAAAGAACAAAGGCACTAGAATTAAGAGAGATTGGAAAAGTCTTCATGTGAAAGATGATCTTCAAAGACAAAGGGCATTTTATACCTGGAACTCATGGAGCAATTTAAATTTAAAAAAAAGTTTCCCAATTACATATAAAACAACATATAACATATTGTTTCCCAAACTTTTATGATTCAAATTATCTCCCTCTCTCTCTTCCCTCCTGGAGATGATAAACAATTTGATATATTATTATCATGCAAAATATATTTTCATATTGGTCATTGTTGTAAGAGAATACTCACATAATATAAAAATCCCAAAATAAAAACACAAACTAAGTAGAAAAAATTATGCTATGATCTGCTTTCCAACTCAAACAATTCTTTCTCTAAAGGTTGATAACTATTTTGGTCATAAGTCCTTCAGAATCATCCTTATAATTGAACTGCTATAATTGAACTGCTTTCACAGTTGATCATCATAAAATATTGCTGTTACTGAGTACAATATTCTCCTGGTTCTGCTTATTTCACTTGGAATCAATTCAGTTCTTTCTGAAATCACCTAGCTCATTGTCTCTTCTATTGGCACAATAGTATTCCATCACCATTATATGCCACAATTTGTCAGCCATTCCCCAATCCTTCAATTTCCAATTCTTTGCCACCACAAAAGACCTGCTATAAATATTTTTGTACAATTAGGTCCTCCCCACCCCCTTTTAAAAATCTCTTTGGGATACAGACCTAGTAATGGTCTTGATCCAAAGGTGTACATTCTTTTATAGCCTTTTGGGCATAATTCCAAGTTGCCCTCCAGAATGGTTGGATCAGTTCACAACTCCACCAGCAATGCATTAGTGTCCCAGTTTTGCAACATTTTCTCCAATATTTCTCATTTTCCTTTACTGTCATATTGGTCAATCTGGTAGGTGTTAGTTTGTACCTCAGAGTTATTATAATTTTCATTTATCTAATCAAGAGGATTTAGATCATTTTTTCATATGATTAATGATAGCTTTGATTTCTTCATCTGAAAACTGCCTATTCATATTCTTTGACAATTTATAACTTGGGAAATGACTTGGATTCTTATAAATTTGAATTAGTTCTTTATAAATTTGAGAAATTAGACCTTTATCAGAGAAATCCCCCCCCCCCCCCGTTTGTTGTTTCTCTTCTAATCTTGGTTGCAATGGTTTTATTTTTTTTTTAAAACATTTTGGTTTAATATAATCAAAATTATTCTCTTTATATCTTGTAATGTTCTCTATCTCTTGTTTGGTCATAAATTCTTCGTTTCTCCATATATCTGACAGGTAAACTACTCTATGGTGCCCTAACTTACTTATAATATCACTCTTTATGTTTAAATCATATATTCACTTTGACCTTATCTTGGTTTAGGGTGTGAAGGATTGCTTTAAACCTATTTTTTGCCATACTGTTTTCCAATTTTCCAAGAATTTGCCTTTTTTTCCCCCTGAATAGTGAGTTCTTATCCCAAAATCTAGGATCTTTGAGTTTATCAAACACTAGATTGCTGAGGTCATTTACCCCTTGTCTATTCCATTAATCTACCCTTCTATCTCTTAACCAGTACCATATTGTTTTGATGATCACTGCTTTATAATACAGTTTAAGATATGGTACTGCCTGAACTCCTTTTATCTCAGGCTCTGACCTATAAGCACCAAGTGTAACTTCAACCCAAGCATAATTTGCTTCTCAGACAATGTCTTTAGGTTCTCTTTTCTACTTTTCATTTCTTCTGTATAGTCTTAATACCTGACACACAACTACTGTTATGAGTCTACTCTGGTAATGGACACCATTATGACAAGGGGAAGCTGCCTCCCTCATATAGCATACACCTGCCTGCTTCTCATTTTCTCTTTCTTCCATTCTTTTTGAATCTAGCACAATCTCAGTTCTAGTATACGTCTTATAACATCCTGACTTTCCACTATGGCTGGCAAGCATGTTTCCTGAAATGACCACCATACAGTTCTCATTCCTTTTTATTACTAGAATTATGGTCATGTAGGATGTATCAAATATGGTTAACACACCAAGACTTTTGTACAACAGTTTTAGTAATGATTAGCTCAAGGGCATTTAAGAAGTGTATAATATAAAGTTAAGCTTATAATTGAATGTAATTTCTCTAGAATAGAGAATGTAATTTCTCTAGAATAGAGATGGGTACCAGATCTGTGATTTCATTGGTAGGTAGAATTTGCAGGTGAACAAATTCTCAGCACCTTATGTGCAACTCAAAGTTTAAGAAAGTTATCTAATGCAGAGAGAAGTTAAATGACTTGTCCAGAATCACACAACCAGGACCCAACCCTATGATTTCCTATCTTCAAAACCAGCTCTTTATCCCCTACAGAGTTTTATGTTGCAGGATTAGCATTGACTTTCCCTTTTCAAGACCTACAAAAACTAAACACACAAAACTTTACTCTTTTGTTAGTTGGAGAAAATAGTTCTTGGTGTCTCCTACTATTTAACAACTGGCTTAGAACCTAGAATTCTCATAACACAGATCCACTTCAGCTACTGCGAGGGCACTCTTTGTAGTGAACAAGTACAAAACACTTGACTGTTCAAAGTAAAAGCTTTATAAATGTGGAATGTTTCCAAGCAAGTAAATCAAAATGCTTTCATGTGTACAGTTACAGAATGTGATAACCAGCAAAGATGGAAGGACTTAAAAAATGTGGTCAATTTACAACAATTTCAAACAACGCTATAGGGAGAAAGATGAGGTCACTTTTTCAGCTTTTGTGCCCTGGTAATAGCTCATAATAAACTAATATTTAACAAACTTAATATTGGTTAAGTCGCTAAAGCTTTATGAAGGTCAAGACACAAAAGACAAGGACTTACAAAAGCAAAAGATTAACTCGGTTTCATAAAGCCAAAATGATGGTACTGATTAAAGAAATGAATTTTCTCTATGAATCATAATATGAGAGCTGAGAAACACCAAAGGAGGCAGGTAGAGGTAGCATACTTATCTCTTTTAATTTAACTTTACATTATTTAGAGCTCTCAGGTCCAATATAACATTAAAGAAATATTGCAAATGGTTCTGTATCAAATTACAAGGTATAAATTATTGCTATGAGGTCAGTGTTACTAGATTAGAGAGTTAGAAGAGGGAAGTAAGACATAAGAAGACTACAAAGGAAAGAGACAATTGTTAAATTATGAAGGGATTTATAAATGAAACAGGGGATTTTATATTTGATCCTATAGGTAATAGGGAGGCATTAGAATTTTGTGGAAATAAGGAGAGGTCCGCATAGTCAGAACTGCATTTTAGGAAAATCTACTTGACAGCTGAGTAGAGGATGGGCTGTAGTGGGAGAGACTTGTGGTAGAGAGGCTAATAGCAGAGTCTTGCAATAGTACAATTGTGAGGTGATGAGTGCTTATATCAGGATAATGGCAATGTCAATGTAGAGAAGGTGGATATATAGAAGAGCTGCAGTAAAGGTAAAATTGATAGGATTTAGTAACAGATTGGAGAGGAAGAGGGAGGGAGAGAAGGAGAGACACAGAGAGAGAGAGAGACAGAGAGAGAGAGAGAGAGACAGAGAGAGAGAGAGACAGAGAGAGAGAGAGACAGAGAGAGAGAGACAGAGAATGATACCTAGGATGTAACTTAGGTGACTAGGAGTATGGTAGTACCTTCAACATTAAGAGAAGTGCAGAAGATATGAGGGTTTGGGGGGAAACAGTGAGTTCAGTTTTGGAAATGATGATTTTAAGATGTTTACAAAACAACGAATTTGAGATATCTAATAGGCAGTTGGAGATGCAAGACTGAAGAGCAGGAGGGAAGTTAGGGTTGGACAAATAGAAGTGAGAACCTTCAGCATAGAGATAATAATTGAATCCCTGGAGTCTGACTAGATCACCCTGTGAATTACTATAGAAGGAAAAGAAAAGACAGAGTCCTAAGGGAAATCTACCATTAATAGGTATGATATGGATGGAGTTCCAGCAAAAGAGAAAGTGTAATCAGATAGGTAGGAGGAGACCAAGATAGAGTTGGATCAGAGAAACCTAGAAAGATGTTAAGAAGAGAGTGAGGTTGAAGAAGTCAAGAAAGCTGAAGAGAAAAGGTTGTTAGATCTGGCAATTAAAAGATCACTGATAAATTTGGAGACAACAATTTTGGTTCAACAATGAGCTTTGAAGACAGATTGTAGAGAATTAAGAAGAGATTATGAAAACAGGAAGTGGAGGCACCTATTAGTATAAATAGTCCTATCAAGTTTAGCCAAAACAGTGTGAATTTTAAAAGTCTCCATTCCCCATTACAACAGGAGGAAAGATATTTGATAGCTAGCTAGCAAGCAAGGATGGATGGATCAAGTATGAAATGTTTGTTAAAAGTCTATTAGAAGCAATAGATCTCTTTTCAGTATTTCAGACTTCACTGGGGTCTTTGCTGATATTAATTTATGCTTAAGTAGCCAAGCATGGTATGGGAAACAAAATAACTTCTCCCAACCGAAAGAGAATGAGAATCCCTGACCTCTTGATTAATATGGAATATTGCTTAATAACTATGATAATTATATTTTTAGTTATATAGCAAATTGAATGTAATGCATTTGGCTGATTTTTCTCTCTAATTTCATATTAACTGTCCTTTGTGAACCTTCTCCTTTCCTATAATTCACTATGTCAGCATTTTGCAATGAGGTGTGGCCTCACCCAGCCTGTGTAGCCTAATCTGAAGGGAGTGACTCATAGGGCATCCTCCAAGTAACAAGTCAAAAGGCTGTGCCCTCTGGCTAAAGGTTTGTACCACTTGCTAGCATGTGTAGAAGACCTGTACTGGCAAGACACTAAGGAAGTTTTCCTGGGCATTTGTAGAATGGTTGGCCTTTGGAAGATGGAAGACTTACCATATAAAGTAGTTCCTCTTTGCCATCTAAAGCAGCCTCTGGAAGTCTAGATTAAAGGAAGTATTATTGTATATAATTGATGGAAATCCCTCATTCACTTGTCTTAGATTATGAGGAAAATCTCATGACCCAGCTTTGCTGAGAGACAATGGTCTCTCAAAAAATCTGTTATTGGCATGAAGCTTTGCCTCTTTGTTTATTTACAGATTGGCTGAAGGATTCATGACAAACCTCAGGCATTCAATCAATAGGACTGTAGGCTTAGAGTGTTTAGAGTTGGAGGACATTTGAGAAATATACTTTTTTACCTTACAGATCAGGAAACTGAAGCCCTGGGTGAATAAATAACTTCCTATCTTACAAGTTAGTAGTAAGTACTGAAATTAGAACTTGTCTTTGTATGTCTTCTTCAGTGCTTTTTCTCCTCCACTATCCTTTAAATAATCTCTTTTAGCTAGAAATGAAATATCAGGATCTTGATAATGTTGCACAGTCAACAAAGAATAGTGTCAGAAATATTTCAACTACCCCCAAAATGAAATTGTATGATTCTAATATTTATATGTTATATATGTATATATATATAATTTCTGTTTTCTATCTTTAGGTCTGGGGAAGGATGCTAACTGTACAATAAACATAATAATGTTTATAAATGTTTTATAGATGTAGATATTTATATATTTGTAGATCTTAATATCTGCTAAAACCAAATTAATTTGGAGTGTTCTATTTTTAGCATTGAACAGACCACTCTATTTGGAGTCAGAGAACTCAGATTTGAATCTGTCTTTACTACATGGTGATTTGGGGTAATTCACTTAACCTCTCTAGGCTCTGGTAACAAAAAATGGTTTAGAGCTATATGATGAATCTTGACCCATAAACAAGGACTTTGTTGAGACTTTACCTGAGAACAGATGGAAATATAATGTGGCCATTAACTTACATGACCTATGCTATGCAAGGTACTTTCCTAGGCACTGTAGGAGTTACCATCATGTCTAAGATGTATCAAAGCATCCTAAAGAATACAAAGGAAAGATTAAATAGTAACTGATGTGCTACAGAGGCTGTATCAAGAAGGGAAAAGGCAGTTGGAATAGTTTAGGGACATGTGGTTGTGACAAGAAAATCACTTTAAAAGACTGATATATATTAATTTAGGTCGCCAAGGAATTCAGCTATGTAATTCCTAAATGAAAACTCAAGTCAGCAGTCAACCTTTTATGGAGTGTTTAATTACAAACAGGAGGAAGAAAGGTATGAGAGAGAGAGGGGGGGGGGAGAAGGGAATAGGGCTTAAATATCCCCTCTGTTTAGGCTGGGCCAAAAGGCCCAAGCCCTTAGATAGCTGAGGCAAAGAAAAGAGATTAGTCCCTATCACTCATGTGACCAAAATGGAGAAACAGTCTCAGGGGCCTCCACCTCCAGCCTCCTTCAGAGCAAGCCCTCCTCTCAGAGCAACCTCTCAGAGCAAAACTTCTCAAACCTCTCCAGTCCTCAGACCCCGCTATCTTTAAGGAAACCATCCAAGTTCCCTCCCCTCAGTTCTCACATCTACCAATCACTGTCCATGTCTTCCCTGTGCCAATGGTGGCTCTAGCTTAACTCAGGACCGCCCAGAGGTCTGTGGCTTTGCACATGTCTGTTGAAGGTCATATTCTCAAATAATTAAATCTTGATCCTTTGCTGCAGCCCTTCCTAAATCCTGTTACCCTGAGTAGGGTGGAGATTGGAAGTTCCAAGACCTGGTTCTGTCATTCCAAGTATCTCTATTGTATCAATTCTAAAATCAATCATGACTCAAAGAACTTCCTGTTCTATGCTTAAGCATAGGTCAAAGCCCCTTCCATTGTTCAGCAAAAGGTTTCTGTCCTAAAGCAGTCCCAAGTAGGGAGGAGAAGGATCCTCCCATGCCAAGGGGGTTCTTATTATCAGTAGGACATTTTTTCCAGTATGAGATTTCCCAGTGGGGAAATTTCCAACATTCATAAGTCTAAGAAATTTTAAGGTTTACATGGTGAAACTATAGCATTCATGCCAGAAGGTGCTTCTCCCCTTCCCCTCTCCATGTGTGGCTGAGGACATTTCTTACATGATGCACCCCTCTGCCCAGCAGCTCAATGGGAGAACTTCCTCCCTCCCCTGTCTGTGGTAAGGGTGTGGCTCATATGCGACATGAGAGTTGCAGTTTAGTCACTCAGTCTTTAAAAGGTTCACCATTACTGGTCTAGGGAAGCCATTTCAAAATATGAGGGAAGCTTAAGTCTGTGGGTTTGGGGAAGCAAGGCAGAATAAAGATGATGGGGATAGCATGTGTAAATGTAATTGGAAAAGACATGCCAAAGTTTTAGTGCCCAATGAGTGGATTTCAGGAATAAGAATGTCTAGGTGGTTTGATGGGATTACATGGAGCCAGGGTGGGGTGGGTAATATGGTAGAATAATGATTGTTGGTCGACAGTTATTTGCCAGAGCTTCACTATTGAGTATTCTCCTTTATCTATAGGCTTCCTCCACTAGCATAACACAGTCGTAAATAAACACATTAGCCTATTGATTGATATACCCAAAGGTATCAGTTATTTGAAGCAAGAACTCACTTTTACATAAAAACACTTGAGAAAACTGAAATCTATTTGACAGAAACTAGGTATACTAACATCTCACACCTTATACTAAGAAGGTTCCAAATGGGTACATGACTTAGACATAAAAGATAATATTATAAACAAATTAGAGGATCAAAGAAGAAATTACCTGTCAAATCTACAGAGGAAGAATTCATGACCAAACAAGAGAAAAATTGAGTCACAGGAGGAAAAAATAGACAATATTGGTTATATAAAAATAAAGTTTTTGCACAAATAAAACCAATGCAGGAAGAAGTACAAGATTAGCAGGCAAGTGAGGAGGAAATGAAAGCTGATAAAGGTCTGATAAAGGTTTTACCTCTAAGTGAGAAATGATTCAAATTTATAAGAATAAGAATCATTCCCCAATTCACAAATGGTCAAAGGATGTGAATAGGCAATTTTCTGAGGAAGAAATCTAAGCTATCAATAGCTTTATGGGGAAAAAAAGATCTAAATCAATAATCAGAGAAATGTAAATTAAAATATTTCTTAAATTCCATCTCACTCCCATAGGATTAGAAAAATTGCTAGAAAAAAATGAATGCTGCGGGGGGGGGGGGGAAATGCATTAATGTACTATTAGTGTTGCTGTGATTTGGTCTAGTCCTTTTGGAAAGCAATTGGAATTATGCCCCCAAAGCTATTAAACTTTGTATGTCCTTTTTTTTATCTAGTGATGCCATCACTTAAACTATACCCCAGAGAGATCAAACAAAAAGAAGAAATAATATAAACAAACATATGTATAGTAGCTTTGTTTGTTGTGGCAAAGAATTGGAAACTTAGAAGATGTTCATCAATTGGTGAATGGCTGAACAATTTATGGTATATGAATGTTGTAAAACATGAAGAGGGAAATGGTTTCAGAGAAATTTGGGAAGACTTCTGTGAACTAATTCTGAAGGAAATGAGCATATATAGGGGAACAATTCATAAAATAACAACAATGCTATAATGACAATTAATTTTGAAAAATTGAGGAACTCTGATCAATAGTTACTAACTGAGATTCCAAAAGTTGCATGATGAAAAGAGCTCTCTGTCTCCTAATAGAGAAGTAAAGAACTTAGAGGGCAATTTGCCATATTTTTGTGCATGCATGTGGCTAATGTGGGAAATTTCCCCTTGATTATACATATTTGTAATAGGGAATTTTGCTTTTCTTGTTTCCTCAATATTGGAGAAAGGGTAATAGAGAGAGATAATATTCATTTGGAAAAAATTAAAATAAAATGTGTCATATCACACATGTTCTATACATGCACATGTTTACACTTATATATTCCTTATATAAATATTTAATTTCAAAAGAAACTTTCAAAGACATCTATTTAAGAAATATGTTCCCTGAGAAAAGTGATGTGGTGATGGGAAGTCAAATTGCCACACCATGTAGAATGGCAAAATGGAGAAGGACAGAAAAAGCAGTAAGCAGAGGATTATGAGTGCCATCTGACATTTTGAGACATTGGAAGGAAGGTATTATAGCTGAAGTGAGAGGTGACACAACTCACTCATATGAAGAAATGCTATGCATGCCTCCATCACACAATGATACACTTCAGTCATGATGACATGCATCTTCCACATGATGGCACCACATGACACATCAGCCATGTGCTTATGTTATGATGGGTGTGTGGTAACAAGCTTGTCATGTAATGATGCATCATTATCACATGATAACATGCCATGACACATAGTTTATTAGTCTCTGTCATGTCACAAATGATCTCCATCATATGGTTACATACTTCTGTCATGTAGTAACTCTCCATCACACCTTCTGTCATATTAACAATGCATTGAAACCTGTTTATGTTAGGTAATGACATCCCTGTCATGTTACAACACTTCAAAACATGATTATCTTGTGTGATAGCATATAAAAAAGGCATCATGATGTGAGAATATGTCACCAAAGTCTGTCATGTGACAACACATGAAAATATGCTTATAGCACTACATGCCATTACATGTCTTAACTGTGTGCTGCCATGTATGCCTACCACATGATCACTTATCATGACATGCAACCATGTGATTACATATTGCACCATGCCACTGACGTGTGATTACAACCTCTACCATGTGGTTGCATGATGTCATGTGATCACACTGAACTCTACTCTGTGAAACTGTAAAAATAATGAGCAATGAATTGATTATAGATATAAACTGAGCAGATACTCTGCTTGCTGTGCTTACAAAGTATCTTCAGTTTATATAAGTGAAGCAAAGCTCATAAGTGAACTCTCCAGGGTCAGGTGCAAGGACACTAAGAAGACTCTTGTTATACAAAAATAAACTATTTATTGAGAATATAAGGATATAAAGGGATTCTAACTCCACTCAAATAAAACTCCCTGGTTCTGTAAGGAACTGCTTCTCCTGATTCCACAAGCTATACTGATCCTTCCTGATCCGACTAACCCAAATTTTCCCTATTCTTCAATAAAATAACACTATTATCCTTATAAGAAGTATATAATTGTTAACTTTGTCTCTAAGGTAGAAAAACAACAAAGGCTAGTTGACTGAGCCTCAGCAAGAACCAAGTTGGAACTCTGAGCCTTAGCAGACTCAAGAGTCCAAACCAAAGATCAGGTCTTTCTTTGGTATTCTCAGAGATAAAACAATTTATGAAACAACAATAGACAGTTACTAGTGTTTCCCAAGATGGAAAAGGAAAATCACTTAGTTCCTTCTGATTTTTCCCTCCTTTACTTTATAAAAATTAAAATTTAGCATATTTTAGGGATTTATTAATGCTCATCAGAAATCAAGGAATAAAGAGGATACAAAATAAAGACCATGTACCCATGGCTGATCAGTCAGTTAAAATGCCTGCCTTACCACTACCAAGCTCGGGACAGGAAGTAAAAAGGTGGGATCCTCCACATACCTACCTAATAACCCTGGTCTACAGGAAGTATTTAATGACAGGAAGTTGGTGGGCTCCCAGGAAATGTAGATCTTTTTTAGGGTAACATATTTTCAATTATACAGTCCCCCTCCTGAGATCCATGGAAGACTAGTCTCTCCAATGGATCTTGTAAACATAACCAACTTTGAAATTACAATAATTTGGGGATAAAAGGAAAAGAGAACAAAAGCAATGATTGCTAGGTTCATTGACAAAAATCCAGTTAGGGGGCAGTCCCCTTTGGCATAAGAATATACATACAAAATAACTGCATTCAACCCCACAGAGTTCAGATCACCACATCCCAAAGTTCACTCTGGATCTTCTGGTGCAGTATGTGGTCTGTGGAGGCATCTTCATGGAACCTTCTCCAAACAGTTCACTTTCTGGATTTGGAGAGGTGGCATGTTTCTTAACTTTAAATTACTCTCAAAAAAGAATTTAAACTTTGCATTTTAGAATAATTATACAAACCCCCTGAAGAGGGTGTTGAAAAACACAGGGATCACTTAGGGATGCATGGTTGAGTTATGTGGTATATGAATCAATTGGCAAGAGAAAATCAAAAACATAAAAAATCCAAATAAAAGAGAAAAGATATTTTCTGGGTGAAATATAAAATGTCAAAATCTTATGTGTAAAAATTTTTAGTAAAGGAAAAATAAACCTATAGAAGGTCCTTGAATCAGGGCCCAATTAAAGTGATTTGAGCAATTATGCACCTATCCAATCAGTAGCCAAGTCTACAGAAAGATTACCACACTATGAAAGACAGAAAAAGGAGTAGGTTTTTGCAGCAAATGGGAAACAGCATTACTTGGTCTGATTTTACATATTTTTCTCAGGGAAACTGGAGCCAGAACAATTAATGTTATATACTTGCTATAGAGTGTGTTTTACAAGGAAGTCATTCATTTAACACATGTTAAAGAGCTGCAACCTTGAGTCTCACACATGATCAAGTCCTTGTACTCTTTGCGCAGAATATCATCAATCCACATAGGATTGGTCTTGATTGGTACTATGCAAGTGGCTTTGTGCTTCTTTGGCACTGTGCAATGGCTCTTTTTATATTCCCTTCTCCTGGAATCAGATAGAATCATTAAGCAAAGTCCCATTTTTTTTTAAACAATCAGTGGCATCATTTTTATAGTCTAAAGCTTTTTGGTTATGAACTGACATTAGGGTAAACGTATTTTAAACTTATATGACTGCAAAATAAAAAAGTTAAAGAAAATCTTCTCAATATTTGTGATGTGCTTCAAATACAAAAAGGAGAGAAAAAATAAAACTATTTTTATAGTATATAATATAGAAATAGTATATTGCACGTGCAAGCAAAACAATAATAAAGACAGTGAGGAGAGAGAGAAAAGAAGATGTCACTTGCTCCCAGCACTCTGAGAGAGCCCAACTGCCTCTCCCAGAGACCAACTGCCAATGATCTCCAAGAAACAGCCACACCCAGACAGAGTAACTATCACAGAAAAACTGCTATACTGTCAACATTTGAAACTGACACTCTGCCTCAGATCTGTTTCAAACTCTAATTCTTTCTCAAGCCAGCTTCTCTACTTCTTTTCTCTAAACGAATATAACAAGACTTAATTTCTAATATCATCCTTATGGTACACATGTTTTATCATGTTGCTACCATGTGGTCAGACAAATCTGCCAAGTTATGACATTCTACCATGATGCAACATGTCCTGTCATGTGACCACATGACATACAGCAATAATCCTGTGATGTAACAACATACTGTGGCATGCCTTCCTCCTAAGATTATAAAATTTATGTGATGGCATGCCTCTGTCATACAATGGCATATGACAACAAACCAGTCATTTGACAATACATAACAAAATGTCTCCATCATGTGACATCACAACACAACAACTATTATGAGACAACATATTACAATATGCTCCCATCATGCAACAGTATGCTATGGCATGCCTAGTCACACAATGTTATAATCTATCCCAAAGATATGACTTACAGCTTGGACTGTGGCTGAGACTTGAGTAGATATCCAATAAAGCTCCCATTTCATCCAAAAAAACCCACCTGACACACCTATGTGATGCGGCAACATCTCCTGCCATTTGACACTACATGGCATGCTTTAGTCATATGATAATACAATCTGTCATATGATGTCATATTATAACAACCTATCCTATGCACATGCTATGATATGTCTCCATCATGTGAAAGCACACAACAAACAATTATACTCCTCCATCATATGAAGACATGGTATAGCACACCTCTACACCACAGCAACAGAGTGTAGAGAAAGCAGGACATCAGTTGAGGAAGAAAAGGAGAGTGCCACTAAAGCTGGGGAATAGAATGGAAGTTTCTTGTGAGCAGAATTATTCCATTTTTGTTTCTGTATCCCCAGTAACTAACATAATGCCTGGAATGTAGTAAATGCTTAAATAACTTGTTGAACTGAGCTACCAAGCCTTATCAATGCAGCACACCCCAAAATATGGTATCCATGATCATGTGACAGTAACGGAGTCTTTGGTGCCAACAGCTATAGCTCTGCTCAGTTGGAAGTATCTAACACCTCCTAATTTCACAGTTAAGTGAAGTAAATTCCAAACAGTATTTGCTTTGGAATATTAATAGATTTGTCACTCCACTACTTACCTGCCAACCCTAAATAGAATGAAAAAAAAATTCACAAAAGATAAAAAAAATACCCCATTCATTAGCACACAGTGACTGAATTAGGATCCAAGTCTGGTTCTGACTTTACATTCTAAGAACCTGAAGGCTTTGAGACCTTGGAAGGAGTCTTCCATAATGCAAAGAAACTCAACTTTCAAGTTCTTAGAACTGAGAATGAAACAGGTTTCCTGGGCAACCAGCCTGAAGCTGAAAATACATGTGTCCCTCAGATAAAGCATAAAATGAATCACTTTAAAACATCTCATGGAGTCCAACCGCATTATAATTATCTAGCCAGAATTTTCAATGACTTCGATTGTTCTAGAGACTGTAAGAAAGGTTGATACTTTGGGTCCTTTTAGTACCAGCCCTGGGCACCATTTGTGAAGTAAATGAAGTTTGTTTTGAGGGTGGCCTTTGCCTTTTGTTTAACTTTTACTCTCTCTTTGACCCGCCCAGACAGGTATTCTGTGTTCTCACAACTTTCCAAGTCTTCTTTGGTATCTGGTCCTTCAGGGAAAGCTTGTGATAAAGGCAACATCTTAGGGTGTTGGTGACTTCAAGATAAACCAAAGTTAGCTTTACCATTCCTCATCGAATTTTCATTTTTTAAAAGGATTTCCTGGAGTCTATTCAAACCCAAAGGAATGAGTTCCTAAAAGTCAAATTTCACACTTTAGTGGAAGGGAGCTATTTGATATTTTAGTTGTATAACCTTTTTCATGTTCAACTCACATCAACATCTCTAGAATTTTCTACTTCTCCTTCTAAGATTAGTCTTGGAGGCACTAAGCAGAGCTTTGAGGTCTGAGTTTAATGGGGCAGAAGCAAGCCTTTTGGGAATAGATTGTCATTGGGCACACAGAGCTAGAAAAAACCTTAAAAAGAGATTACAGTTCAATTTGTTTGTACACTTTTCTAGCACAGTTCTTTGGACATAGTTAATAAAGACTTGTTCATTGATTGGCTGAGTCTGATTTCTTAGTGAAAAGATAGAGGTCTAAGAGAGTCAAAGAATCTTGTCTAAGATTCCTGATTGCCTTGTTGTTTTTGGTTGTTTGTTAGTTTTTGTTTTTTAAATAAAAGATTTCCTGCCATATTGGACCATAGAATAGACCTGCTCTGTTTCTTATCCCCCCATCTGCCCCTACCTCCTTACCAAGCCAAATCTAGTATACAATGAATTTCACATTTATTAAAAATCCTAAATTCTTACTGTAATCAACTGCAAAAACTCTGATGCAGTTCTTAGTTTTTACCAGAAGGTGTCTCTGTTTGGCCCATTTCAGCTTCTTTCTCTATACACCTGATGTTTCTCATTTTCTCTCTTTGAATGCAGGCATTTATGAGGAGAGGATTTTACCATGCAGAGAACACAGAAAGCTATTGAAGGGAAGGAGAGGGAATCCACTTAATTTTCCAGAATAAACTATAAGTGGCTCTAACCAATTACCTTTGGGCTCTCAGTGAACCTCCTGTTTACAATCTCTTACATAAATTCTTCAGGAAAAATATTTTAACACTTGCTGTAGTTTCTCATGTGTATTCACACCGAGAGTACTCTTCCTCCAACTTTCCCCTCTCTCCTTTGGGAGAATCTTTTGACTTCTCTGTACATGTTTCCTTATCTGTAGAAAGAGAACAGTTGGTTGTTTCTTATTAGATTGTGAACTTTTCAAGGGACAAAGACTATCTTTTGGCTTTCTTTGTTAATTGCAGTACTTAGCAAAATGCCTGGCACATAGTAGGTATTTAATAAATGTTTTTTTGACTCTGGCATTCTTTCTAGCTCTGAAACTATAATCCTTGTTACAAAAGGAAGAGGAGAGAAAAAGAGCAAATAAAAACAATGACTGCTTATTATTATGTATGTTGTTTAAATAGTTCATCTTGGTTTCTTCAATTGTAAAATGAGGGAATTGGATCAAATTACCTCTAAGAGTTTTCCTTTCCTGATATCCTCTGATATTGCAATATCATTCACCTGCAATTAGAGCACATAGACTATTCTGGAGTCTCCTCATTCTGGGCTTGTACCCCACTCAGTCTGGTCACTGATCATTGAAGGCTACATATAAAATGTTTTGCAAACTTTAAAGTGACAAAATGGCACAAATCACCCCTCCCCTATTCCTGCAACCTCAAGAAATGATTTTTATGGAGGTTTTTCTCTTTCCACAGTTTTCTTCAAGGTCTCACTAGCACTTTAGTAATCATTGTATTGCTACACAGATACTCTGATTATCTAAAAGAATGTCTCAAACTGTTCTGAGCTATATAACCCAGGAACAAAATGCACATCCTCTCTGTCTAAGATGAAAGTATTTGGGGGAGAGAGATGTGCATCAGAAAAAGTTTTTGGAAAAAGGTGGCACCGGAACTGAACTTTGAGAAAGTTAGGGATAGAGGGAGTCCATCCAAGGATGCTATTAACTGTATGTGGATCTTTTCTCTAATATATTGTAAAAATGTTTATCCAGTTTCCGCTTAAAAATTTTCAGTGTTATAGAACTCACTGCCTATTGAGATAATTAAGTCCACTTTCTAAATTAATAGGAAGTTTCCCTTTACATCAAGTTTGTGTGATACTTTGGGCTTGGGGGAGGGGGAACACTAACTTTATAATCAAAGGAACTGGGTTCAGATTTTGCTTTTGTCACACAGTGATCTATAGCAAATCATTTAACCTCAGTAGTCTTTGGGTTCGTCATCTGTTAAATGAGAGGACTGGACTAGATAGCTTTTAAGACTCTTTTCCATTCTAAATCGATGATCCTATGATCTTTGACGGCTAACTAGCTCTTTGCAACTTCAATTCATTGCTTCTAGTACTGTACCTAGGGGCTAAAAAGTGAAAGTAGAATCCTTCCTGTACACTTAGTAAAGAAAATATGAAAAATGTGTCAACAAGCATGTAGAACTCAGTTTATTTTTTATTCTATTAGTAGTTTCCCCATAGCTTAAGCCTTTCAGAATACTTACTAGAAAAAGGTATGATCTAGGGCTGTGTATGGCACATGGGTCAGAGGGGCACTCAGAACCCTCTCTGTCAGCGTGAGCTCTGTTACTCCAGCACAGAGTTCATTACTAGAAAACCAGAGGGATGCAGGGATACATGCAGGATACAGAGGGATGCAGGGGGTGGTTCCCCCTTCCTCTTTCCATGTACACCTGAGGACATCACCTGCCCCTCTAAAAGGCTAGCCATCACTGATCTAGGGAGTGAGTATGGGATCTTTGCAGTAGAACCAATGTAATGTTTTCAGCACCTTTTCCCATATTAAATGTTGTAGTAATTTAACCCTTGGAAGTCTAGTAGAATTTTTTAAAAATACATAGCAAATATGACCAATTTTGTTCTTTCTCTCCTCTCTCTCCCCCATATGAATGGATCATAGCAAGGTTTTTTCCTCATTCTCCTGCTTTTATTAAGGTGTTATCAGCAAATTACTCATCACTATATTACAATTATATTTACAATCTGACTCTCTAGAAAAACGTCTCACACTTTTTTGAGCTATGTGGCCAAGGAACATGTGTTTCCTCTGTTAGGATTACTATTTAAAGGCTTTCTTTCTTCCTTTCTTTCAATAAGGAGTCTCATGTCTCTTGGACTTCTATCCTAATAAGTCTTCTTCCTACTAGAGAACAAGAATTTACCAGCCTTGAGTGTGGAAATAAATAACCTACTTACTAGGTTACTATCCAAAAACCAGGCAAAGGACAGATATAAGCTTCTATGATAATATAAAGCTTAGTTTAAATAAAGGCTGCAGGTAGGCAAATTGTGCTCCTCAATCACTATATTCTATCCATTGCCTTTATTGTCTTCTCCTTGCTGTATGTAATATTTTATGTAAGACAAGAACTCTAACCCTGACAAGCCCTAATTTTTTTCAGTCTTACCATTCCAGTTTCTATCTTAAGTCCAATAAGTAGGATTTGGCTTTATACAGTGACTTAAATTTTAGTACCCCAAGAAAATCCTTTCAAACAAGTTTCTTCTTTCCTTACCTCTGGTTCTTGGAATCATAAACTTATAGGACTCTGACCTGTACTCAATTAGCTATGGCTTTTAGGGGAGGACAGAAGTTCCAGCTGGAAGCAGTTACTTCCAAAAGCTTAAGCTTGTTACAGGTAGACAGGTATTGAGAACAGACAGTGGAGAGCAGCCAAGATCCATAGATAGGACAGGGACACCTATTGTAATACCCCACTCTCCCACATTTACTCCTTTCCAATACAAGATTAAAAGAAGAGATTCAGGTAGAGTTAGCATTCCTCTAAAAAGAAGAGCAATGTACAAAATATAGAGGGAAGTAAATATAATCCTTCAAAGTATAAACTCCTTAGGGGTGGGGACTATGTTATTGTTGTTGTTTATCTCACACCTAGCATACTTCTTGGCTATGGTTATGTTTAACAAATGCTTGTAGAACTGAAATGAAGTCAAGTGTCCAGACCAATAAATCCTGGGGCATTAAGGAGAAGGACAATATAAAGGTAAAGAACAGATTAGTCAGACATAACATTATTTGGATGTTAGAGGTCAATCTAGGAACTAATATATTACCAGAGTTGACTTTAAACCCGAAACATGAATATAGCTGGAACCAGAGTCCCTGAGAATATATAACAAATACCTTTTACAACAAAAGGTAAGGTACAGCTCATTATGTGAGCAGTCTGGTTGCTGAGAGGAAGCATAAACTTATCAAATAAGTTAACATGTGTAAAGTGCTTTGAGAATTTTAAAATTCAAAATAAATGACAGCTATTATGAACATTATGATTATACTTTAAGAAGGTCGGAAGCAAATTGAGTGTAAAGAAATAGAAGTAAATCAATTTTTAAAGGACATAAGGTAATATCCTTTTATGTGAATAGTTAGGTAGACAAAAGAACTTTTGCATGTAAAAACTGATGAAATCCACATGTAAAGCTTTCATTTTTAAGTGACAGAGACATACCATGAAGGGAGGGGGGTGAACAGATCATTTTTTAGAGGGCATGGAAATGCCCAAAGCTATGGAGCATTTGGTCCTTCAGCTTATTTGCATGTAACTTCTTTTAGTTTGTTAGAACTGTGTTAAATTATATACCTGGGGAGTGTGGAATAATTAAATAGATTATTCATTTCATAATTAACAAGTTAATTTTGTTAGCTTTCTAGAAAAGGTTGAGGGAAGTCACAACTTCAGGAGGTTCTAATTTCAGCCACTGAGAGTACTGAAGAATCTATCAGGAGAGAAGATAACAAGTACATTTAAGAAGCAAGAACTGAATGAAGAGTTACTAGCAGGAGTAGTCAAGCCTACAGGAAAGCTTCATATACTATATTAGATTATATATTATATTATTTATATATAATATATTATATATATTAGAAGGCTGCTGATTGAAGGAGAAAAAACAAAACAAAACATTCATTTGTGGATTGTCTGTAGAAAGTCTACAATCTTTCTAAATGAGGGACCTGAATTTTGTTGCAATTAATTCAGTTAATAAGTCTTCTTCACCATATAAGTCTCTGATAACTCTCCTCTGCCTTTCTCTCCTTTAAGAAGGAAAAGCAAATAGGGAAAGACAAGCTTTGCTATGAGCTCAGATTTACTGTACAGGACACTGAGAGCTGATCAGATGACACAATTCAGTTGAATGAAGAACAGTCAAGGTTTGTCTGGATTGGCCCAAGAATCAAACTGAGGAGCTTTGCAGGTATCTGGCGCAAGGGAATTCTGTATCATTTCAATGGTATAACATGATCCCATACCCCTTCTAAGGGTGATGGTGAGTAAAAAGGGTTTGTCACTGCTTTATTCCTTTGAGAATGGAAAAGCAGTAGAATTGCCCTGCACCAAAGGATGGCAAGAACCAGAAAGGAGTCAATTAGCAAAGAAGTGCTTTTATGTGGTGCAGATTATTTATAATGGAATCCAAGGACATCAAGGACTTCAGGTAAGAGCTGTGAGTTATCCCAAGCACATGTTGGCCTCAATCATGTATTACTTTGTTGGTTTCTATGAGTATTTTGCCCACTACCCCAACAGATACTGTAGGCATTGGTAGGAAAGTGTGACTTGGTGTTTATGTATAGATTTTGATGTGTTTGTAACTGATTTTACTTTGTTTACAATGTAATTATTTTATATTTAAGTTAATGGTGTGATTGTGAGTGCTGATTTTGTATAGATAGGAAGCGCAGAGGTGTGGACATAGCAGTAATTATAGCAAATAAAGGAAGTGCATTTTCCTAAAGCAATGCTACTCCTAGGATCCCAAGAGGGTTTGAGTTTATAACTGAATAACAGTTTCTTCTCTAGAAACCCAGACCTGCCAATATAATGGTGGTTGGGATGAATAAATCAGCCCAGAGAGGAAGGAGGAGTTCATGCTAGACATGTCATGAAGGACAAAAGTAATAATGATAATGATAATTTACATTCATGTTGAGTTCTCTTTAAAGTTTATAAAACAATATATAATTGTTATTTGTTGAAAATTTGTAGAAAAGTTTTTTTTTTTCTTCAAGCGGACATATGGTTCAAGGGTGAAGGTGTCACATTTTTGGAAGAATTGACCTAGTGACACCATCACTGCCACCTCAATCTCAGCAGTCCTAAAGGGTTGCCTCAGCAGCAGCCTACTCTAGGGCTGATCTTCTCCTTCTTGAATCAGGTATAAGAATAACAAACTCTTTAGGTTGTTATTCTAATGAAAGTGAAGAGATCTTTGAATTATAGTCTTGGAGCTGGATGGGATCATAGGATTCATTTTATTCCAGCCATTATCCAAAAAAAAAATGAATCTCATTTACAAATTCCCTGCCAAGTGGGCATCCAGCTTCTGCTTATATACCTCTGGTAATGAGACAGTCCATCCTAATATGGGACATCTTTAATAATTAGGATTTTTTTCTTTATTTGACTGAAATCTGCCTGCCTGTCAAACTTCTTCACATGGGTCTTACTTCTTTGGGACCAAACAGCATAAGTCTAACCTCACTTTTCATCTGGCAATCCCTCAAATATTTTAGGACCACTATCATGCCCAAGTTTTTTCTACTCCAGATCAATTATCCCTTAGTTCCTTGCTCAGATCCTCACATACTATGGATTTTAACTCCACTCATTAATCAGGTTAGCTTGCCTTGGACTAGTTTGTCAGTATCTTCTAAGTTATTATACCAGGAATTGGATACAACATCTTGAAGTTGGTCTAACCAAGGCAGAAGAAAATGGAACTGTCACCTTCCTCATTCTATAAACTATGTTTCTGTTTATTCAGTCAAAGATTGCAATACTTTTTTGTTTGTTTGTTTACCTTATTATAAATCCTGTTATGGTGAATCAACAGTTCAGGTATCTTTCACTTAACCTTTTTTTCTCCAGCTATATCTCCCCAATCCCATACTTGTAAAGTTGATATATATTTTTGTGATTTGGGGCTTTTATTTTTAAAATTTTATTTCCCCCAATTATATGTAAAAAATTTCTGAAAGTTGTAGGTTATAATATTTTAGAGACTGTAAGGTTGAAAGTTCAGTGTCTCTGTACCAGGCTGATAGGCTAAAATGGCTGCCTTCAAACCTGGATCTCTTAGTAAGGCAATCTGACTTCTATATTAAGTTAACAAAAGGTTTAATATTGTAAATAAACAAGGAATGGAATGGGAAGAAGGGCCAAGGTAATTCCCTAGCTCTGAAACTCTAATTACTCCACCCTTCAACCTAAGAGGCTTGCAAGAGCCTATCTTCTTTGACTTGTGGCTAAGTATCACTGTCTGTCATTCAAAATCCCTAAATTCTAGCTATCCCGACTAAGGCCACTCCAAAACAGTCTTTAGGACAGACAATATAGTTCAGTTGCTGAATAAGGATGGTGACTGGATATCAGAGTCACCGAAGGGCCTTCAGGCAAAAGCCCAAAAGTCTCCTTGATTACAGACAGTTCCAAGTCTTCTCCTCAGGAACCCAACAGTATCTTAAAATTCAGGACAGGAACAAAGAGACAGGAACCGATGGAAAGCTAAGTTCAGAAGCTGGAAAGCTGGTCCGAGGGCTCAACCAGCAGGGCCCTGCTCCTCTCAGGGAAGGTCAGTTAACCACTTCAGGAAGTTGTCACTCCAAAGTGCCAATGCCAACAGGAACTCTCCCCAGCTCCAGGCTCAAGTTCCTCTCTTATTCTGTCCTGAAATTCCTTTTGGAACTCTTTCTTTTGAGTTACATCCTTGAGTTCCCTACTTTGCAACCTGTAGCTATTTTAAATTTGCTTTCTTATTTCACCATTCCTATAATCACCCCTCTTCACAGATGAAGAATCTGTGAATCAAAATACTTACCTTAATTCTTTAATTACTTATCTATTCTATATTCTAAACCCCCCAAATAACAAACACTTGCTCTAACTACACTTCTCCTATTTTAACTTCCTGAATTTCAATAAAGGAAAGAAAGGGAAGGGTAAGGATAAGGATAAGGGTTTACAAAATTGTTACAAAGCTCAAACACAACAAAAGACTTGCAAATTTGAAACAATCCAGAAAATATATGTATATAATCTAATCATTATTACAATATACAATCAAATTCAAAAGCTAAACATTGCAATAAACCTTCAAAACCAATTTTATCAAAGTTTATAATACTAAGCTAACATAAAAACACTTCTATCTAAAAAATCAGATTCACAATTTTATAAAAGTAGAAAAAATCCTAAAATTTTTACAACAAACACAATGGAGCAAAAGCTCTTACAAAAAAACACAATCTGGACGACTTCCGGTCAAGATGGCGGTGTAGAAGCAGCGAAAGTTCAGACCTCCGAAACCCTTCCCTACCGATCGCAAACAAAGTGCTCCTAGGCCACCGAAATTCAAGCTGAACAACAGGATAGACCTGGGGAAACCTCCTCCTGGACCTGGATCAAAAGGTACCGCACCCCAAAAGCCAGAACCCTAGATCACTCAGATCTAAGGGGTAGACAGAAAGAAGGTCCCAGGACCCATCCCCCCCAACCCAGAGTGCTGAGCCCAAGGCAGCAGCGGGAACCTCAGGGCTCTGAGGACTCACCTTGAAAGCAACCTGAGCCAGTCTCCGGAGCGCCCAACACAGACGGCAGGGAAGCATAGAGAGAAGGGGGAAGCCTGTGGCCTCCTGGCTGGGTTCTTCCCTCTGGGTCTCGGGGGAGGTCCCAGCTTCGGGGCACCAGCTGAGCCCAATCCCATCGGGAGCCCTCAGAGCTACTGAAAGGACAGAGGGCTCAGGGCTGGCAAAGGGGTGGCTCCGAAGAGCCTACCTTGAAAGTAACCCGGGCCAGTCTCTGGGCACTCAACACAGACTGAAGAAGAGGAGGTTGCTGCTTTTCTCTTTCTTCTTTTTTGGCTCCGGGATCATTCGGCCCACACTACCTGAACCTAATCCCATCAGGAGCCATCAGAGTCCTGGCAAGCCACTACCCCTCCCCCCTTAGAGAGCAGGGTCTTCTGAAAGAACCAGTTGAACCTAATCCCATCAGGAGCCCTTAGAGCTGCTGAGAGGATGGAGAACTCAGGGCTGGCAAGGGGGGTGCTCCGGGGAGCTTGCCTTGAAAGTAACCCGGGCCAGTTTCCGGGCATTCAACACAGACTGTGGAAGAGGAGGTTGCTGCTTTTCTCTTTCTTCTTTTTTGGCTCCGGGATCATTCGGCCCACACTACCTGAACCTAATCCCATCAGGAGCCATTAGAGTCCAGGCAAGCCACGACCCCTCCCCCCTTAGAGAGCAGGGTCTTCTGAAAGAACCAGCTGAACCTAATCCCATCAGGAGCCCTCAGAGCTACTGAAAGGACAGAAAACTCAGGGCTGGCAAAGGGGTTGCTCCAAAGAGCTTTCCTTGAAAGTAACTCGGCCAGTCTCTGGGCACTCAACACAGGCTGTGGAAGAGGAGGTGGCTGCTTTTTTTTCCCTTCCTTTTATTGGTGCTGAGATCTTTCGGCCCACACCACCTGAACCTAATCTCATCAGGAGCCCTCAGAGTCCAGGCAAGCCACAACCCCTCCCCCCTTAGAGAGCTGGGTCTTCTGAAAAAACAGAAACCTAGAGGCGAAGTCAAGATGGCAGCCTAGAAGGAGCATAGACCTGGCAGCCTGGCTAGAGCTTTAGAGATCCTCCATATCTGCTCCAGCCGTCCAGGAAGTTTAAAACTCAGAATAAACCCATCCCAAATAAGCTGAACTCAATCCCATCAAAAGTCTCCAGAACACAGGGAAGCCCAGGCTCCCCATCCATCCTCACTGACTGCTGAACTTTAAGCCAATCAAAAGCCTCCAGAGGACAGGAAAGCTCAAACCCCCAACAACCCTCCCTCAGAGATTACACCAAGAGATCCTCTGTTAAAGATCCAAGAGGGGAGACTGATAGAAGTCCCTAAAAAACAGAAAAATGAGAGGAACAAGAGCACAGACAAATACAGGGAGGAAAGAAGGGGTGAATTTGAACAAACAACAGAAACAGAAGAAAGAAACTACAATAGACAGCTACTACTCACCAAATGGAACAGAGGGGGAGAGATCAGCAAACGATAAACCAGAAATCCCAGCGAATTGGATACAGGCTGTGGAAGAACTCAAAACACAGCTAAGAGAGGCTGAAGACAATTGGGAAAAGAACTTAAAAATTAAGATAAGTCATCTGGAAACAGAGGCACTTGAACTAAAACAAGAAAATAGTGTCCTGAAAGCCAAAATCATCCAGCTGGAAAATGAGGCAAAGGAGATGAAAGATGAAGCAAAGGAGATGAAAGATGAGATAAAGAGGATGAAAGACAATCTTCAAAGAAACTCAGACCAGAAGGAAAAAGACGACCAAAAAGCCAAAGATGAAATCCAATCTTTAAGAACCAGAGTAAAACAACTAGAATCAAGTGACCTCACAAGGCAGCAGGACACTATAAGACAAAACAAAAAGAATGAAAAAATTGAGGAAAATGTGAAGCATCTCATTCACAAAACAGACGATTTAGAAAATCGTTCAAGAAGAGACAATTTAAGAATAATTGGACTACCAGTAGACCACGACAAAAGAAAAAGCCTGGACATAATACTAGAGGAAATTATCCAGGAAAACTGTCCCGAAATCCTAGAACAAGAGGGGAAAGTGGAGATTGAAAGAATCCACAGATCACCCCCTGTTTTTAATCCCCAACTGACAACACCAAGAAATGTTATAGCCAAATTCAAAAACAATCAGATAAAAGAACAGGTATTACAAGCTGCCAAAAAGAAACCATTCAGATACCATGGAAACATGGTGAGGATAACACAGGATCTTTCTGCATCCACACTGAAGGACCGAAAGGCATGGAATATGATATTCCGGAAAGCAAGGGAACTAGGCCTACAGCCAAGAATAAAATACCCATCAAAACTGACTATATTCTTACAGGGAAAAGTATGGTCATTTAACACAACAGAGGAATTCCAAGCATTCATAAATAAAAGACCAGACCTGAACAGAAAATTTGAAGTCCAACCACAGAATTCAAGAGAATCATCAAAAGGTAATTAAAAAAGAGGGGAAAAACAACAACAACAACAAAGGTTTTTTTTAAGAGACTCAATAAGTTAAAATGATATGTATCCCTATAAGATTAGAGGTCATTGGCAACTCTTAAAAACTGTTGCTATCACCTAAGCAGCTAGAAGAACTACACTCAGAGGGAAGGGACAAACTGTATAGGATGAAAGGACAAGACATAAATAGGTATATAGAGATATGCATGCATAAATACATATACATGTGTATGTATATATATAGATATACATGACTAAAGCTAAAAAAGAAAAGAGGTTATGACTAAAAGAAATGGGAAAAGAAACAAATGGGGGTAAATTTATATGTCACAAAGAAGCTCATGGCGGGAGGGGGGAGAACATCAATACACTGGAAGGGTAAAGAGGTCGGAGATAGGAAATATTCAACTCTTACGTACTTTGAAACTGACCCAAAGAGGGAAGAACAATCCAATCCATTGGGGAAGAGAATAGATTTGCGCCCTATAGGGGAGTAGAAGGGTAAAAAACAGACTGGTGGGGAGGGAAGCAGTACAAGGGAGGGAGAGGGTGGGGGGGGATTTTTAAAAAGACTACAGGGGAAAATAAGGGAGGGAATTAGAAGGGAGGGGGGTAGAAAGGGAAATACAAGGGGGACTGATTTAAAGTAAATCACTGGACTAAAAGGTAGAGCTGAAGAAGAAAGGTTAGAATTAGGGAAGGATATCAAAATGCCAGGGAGTCCACAAGTGACAGTCATAACATTGAACGTGAATGGGATGAACTCACCCATAAAACGTAAACAAATAGAAGAATGGATTAGAATCCAAAACCCTACCATATGTTGTCTCCAAGAAACACACATGAGGCGGGTAGACACCCACAAGGTCAGAATTAAAGGATGGAGTAAGACCTTCTGGGCCTCAAGTGACAGAAAGAAGGCAGGAGTGGCAATCATGATATCTGATAAAGCCAAAGCAAAAATAGACCTGATCAAAAGGGATAGGGAAGGTTATTATATTTTGTTAAAAGGGACTTTAGATAATGAGGAAATATCACTAATCAACATATATGCACCAAATAATATAGTACCCAAATTTCTAATGGAGAAACTAGGAGAATTGAAGGAAGAAATAGACAGTAAAACCATATTAGTGGGAGACTTAAACCAACCATTATCAAATTTAGATAAATCAAATCAAAAAATAAATAAGAAAGAGGTAAAAGAAGTGAATGAAATCTTAGAAAAATTAGAATTAATAGACATATGGAGAAAAATAAATAGGGATAAAAAGGAATACACCTTCTTCTCAGCACCACATGGCACATTCACAAAGATTGACCATACATTAGGTCACAGAAACATGGCACACAAATGCAGAAAAGCAGAAATAATAAATGCAGCCTTTTCAGACCACAAGGCAATAAAAATAACGATCAGTAATGGTACATGGAAAACCAAATCAAAAACTAATTGGAAACTAAACAATATGATACTCCAAAATCGTTTAGTTAGAGAAGAAATCATAGAAACAATTAATAATTTCATCGAGGAAAATGACAATGGCGAGACATCCTTTCAAACCTTTTGGGATGCAGCCAAAGCAGTAATCAGAGGTAAATTCATATCCCTGAGTGCATATATTAACAAACTAGGGAGAGCAGAGATCAATCAATTGGAAATGCAAATAAAAAAACTCGAAAGTGACCAAATTAAAAACCCCCAGCAGAAAACCAAACTAGAAATCCTAAAAATTAAGGGAGAAATTAATAAAATTGAAAGTGATAGAACTATTGATTTAATAAATAAGACAAGAAGCTGGTACTTTGAAAAAACAAACAAAATAGACAAAGTACTGGTCAATCTAATTAAAAAAAGGAAGGAAGAAAAGCAAATTAACAGCATCAAAGATGAAAAGGGGGACATCACCTCTGAGGAAGAGGAAATTAAGGCAATCATTAGAAATTACTTTGCCCAATTATATGGCAATAAATATACCAATTTAAGTGATATGGAT
Organism: Monodelphis domestica; assembly: GCF_027887165.1. Classification (NCBI taxonomy): domain Eukaryota; kingdom Metazoa; phylum Chordata; class Mammalia; order Didelphimorphia; family Didelphidae; genus Monodelphis; species Monodelphis domestica. The sequence goes on along the minus strand of NC_077228.1, from coordinate 156,469,715 downwards.
GAATATATACAAAAATACAAACTGCCTAGACTAACAGAAGAGGAAATAGAATTCTTAAATAATCCCATATCAGAAAATGAAATCCACCAAGCCATCAAAGAACTTCCTAAGAAAAAATCCCCAGGGCCTGATGGATTCACCAGTGAATTCTATCAAACATTCAGAGAACAGTTAATCCCAATACTATACAAACTATTTGACATAATAAGCAAAGAGGGAGTTCTACCAAACTCCTTTTATGACACAAACATGGTACTGATTCCAAAACCAGCCAGGTCAAAAACAGAGAAAGAAAACTATAGACCAATCTCCCTAATGAATATAGATGCAAAAATTTTAAATAGGATACTAGCAAAAAGACTTCAGCAAGTGATCAGAAGGGTCATCCACCATGATCAAGTAGGATTTATACCAGGGATGCAGGGCTGGTTCAATATTAGGAAAACCATCCACATAATTGACCACATTAACAAGCAAACCAACAAGAACCACATGATTATCTCAATAGATGCAGAAAAAGCCTTTGATAAAATACAACACCCATTCCTATTAAAAACACTAGAAAGCATAGGAATAGAAGGGTCATTCCTAAAAATAATAAACAGTATATATCTAAAACCATCAGCTAATATCATTTGCAATGGGGATAAACTAGATGCATTCCCAATAAGATCAGGAGTGAAACAAGGATGCCCATTATCACCTCTATTATTTGACATCGTACTAGAAACACTAGCAGTAGCAATTAGAGAAGAAAAAGAAATTGAAGGCATCAAAATAGGCAAGGAGGAGACCAAGTTATCACTTTTTGCAGATGACATGATGGTCTACTTAAAGAATCCTAGAGATTCAACCAAAAAGCTAATTGAAATAATCAACAACTTTAGCAAAGTTGCAGGATACAAAATAAACCCACATAAGTCATCAGCTTTTCTATATATCTCCAACACAGCTCAGCAGCAAAAACTAGAAAGAGAAATCCCATTCAAAATCACCTTAGACAAAATAAAATACCTAGGAATCTACCTCCCAAGACAAACACAGGAACTATATGAACACAACTACAAAACACTCGCCACACAACTAAAACTAGACTTGAGCAATTGGAAAAACATTAACTGCTCATGGGTAGGACGAGCCAACATAATAAAAATGACTATCCTGCCCAAACTTATTTATCTATTTAGTGCCATACCCATGGAACTCCCAAAAAATTTCTTTACTGATTTGGAAAAAAGCATAACAAAGTTCATTTGGAATAACAAAAGATCAAGGATATCCAGGGAAATAATGAAAAAAAAACACTAATGAGGGGGGCCTAGCAGTCCCAGACCTCAAACTATATTACAAAGCAGCAGTCATCAAAACAATTTGGTACTGGCTAAGAGACAGAAAGGAGGATCAGTGGAATAGACTGGGGGAAAGCGACCTCAGCCAGATAGTATACGATAAACCCAAAGATCCCAGGTCTTGGGACAAAAATTCACTATTTGATAAGAACTGCTGGGAAAATTGGAAGACAGTGTGGGAGAGATTAGGAATTGATCAACACCTCACACCCTACACCAAGATAAATTCAAAATGGGTGAAAGACTTAAACATAAAGAAGGAAACCATAAGTAAATTGGGTAAACACAGAATAGTATACATGTCAGACCTTTGGGAAGGGAAAGACTTTAAAACCAAGCAAGACATAGAGAGAATCACAAAATGTAAAATAAATAATTTCGACTACATCAAATTAAAAGGCTTTTGTACAAACAAAAACAATGTAACTAAAATCAGAAGGAAAACAACAAGTTGGGAAAAAATCTTCATAAAAACCTCTGACAAAGGTTTAATTACTCAAATTTATAAAGAGCTAAATCAATTGTACAAAAAATCAAGCCATTCCCCAATTGATAAATGGGCAAGGGACATGGATAGACAGTTTTCAGATAAAGAAATCAAAACTATTAATAAGCACATGAAGAAGTGCTCCACATCTCTTATAATCAGAGAGATGCAAATCAAAACAACTCTGAGGTATCACCTCACACCTAGCAGATTGGCTAACATGACAGTTATGGAAAGTAATGAATGCTGGAGGGGATGTGGCAAAGTAGGGACATTAATTCATTGCTGGTGGAGTTGTGAACTGATCCAGCCATTCTGGAGGGCAATTTGGAACTATGCACAAAGGGCGATAAAAGAATGTCTACCCTTTGATCCAGCCATAGCACTGCTGGGTTTGTACCCCAAAGAGATAATGGACAAAAAGACTTGTACAAAAATATTCATAGCTGCGCTCTTTGTGGTGGCCAAAAATTGGAAAATGAGGGGATGCCCATCAATTGGGGAATGGCTGAACAAATTGTGGTATATGTTGGTGATGGAATACTATTGTGCTCAAAGGAATAATAAAGTGGAGGATTTCCATGTGAACTGGAACAACCTCCAGGAAGTGATGCAGAGCGAGAGGAGCAGAACCAGGAGAACATTGTACACAGAGACAAACACACTGTGGTATCATCGAACGTAATGGACTTCTCCATTAGTGGTGGTGTAACGTCCCTGCACAATCTGCAGGGATCAAGGAGAAAAAAACACTATCCAAAAGCAGAGGACAAACTGAGGGAATAGAAACACCAAGGAAAAGCAACTGCCTGACTACAATGGCTGAGGGGACATGACAGAGGAAAGACTCGGAGCGAACACTCTGATGCAAATACTAACAACATGGCAATGGGTTCAAGTCAAGAACACATATGATACCAGTGGAATCACACGTCGGCCACAGGGGGTGGCAGGGAGGAAAAGAAAATGATCTTTGTCTTTAATGAAAAATGCATGGAAATGATCAAATAAAATACTATTAAAAAAAAAAACACAATCTGACTAAAAAAACTTCTTCAAAATGCATTTTAAAAATATATTATCTGAATCATTCAAAATAAAACCTACTCTACATGCTAGATATAGAATATATGCTACATATATTTATATATGCTAATATATTTAACCAATTCTTCTACATGGAACTGAGAACTAAGCTACCTATCTCACAAACTTAACTATGCATATCCTTTTTACATATTCTATTTACATAGAACTGCATTCATATGCATATCATACAATTCAAATATACATATGTATATATTTACATTATTTCCATGTTCCTTTTAACTATGTTACAAGCATTTATATATTTTACAGATCTATTTACATATGTATGGTATGTAATCCATTCACTGCATATTTCTGCATCTAGTCCTACTTTCACTCTTACCTATTCCCTGATATTATGCAAACAGAAAATTCTAGAGAGGTCTTCTATTTAGATAACACCTTATAGATCTGAACCTATTATTATATTCAATTCTTTTGTAAAAGACCTCCATTTATTTATATTTACATGGGGTCTGCAAAATAAGGGTATTTTACAGTTTATGAAATATGTAACCTAAATATGTGTGCTATTGAAAGCATTATACTTAAATAGCCTTCAGATTTCCACTTCTCATCTTGGCTGATGGTTCTCTTCTTTATTCTATATATATGTAATGGTGCATGCTTCTAAATATGAAAGTGTTTGTGTTTTAAGATGCAGTTTTAGCTTACAAATCTCCAGTCCTCATCTGATCCTCCTCTCTACACATTCTTACAGTCTGTGCTGTCCTTTCAGCTACAAGGTATCTTTCTCCTTCTCTCTCCTGCTGTTAAATCTTAATCTTCCAGCTGATGGATGGATCTCATTTTGCCTGATGATCTTTCAACTTTCTTCTACTAAATAATCATTTTCGGTTTCATCTCTCTCTCCTCCTAAATCTATCTCTCTGTCTCTATTTCTCCTTCATTCTCATTACTATTTTGACTATAATTTTGACTATTACTGTGAGCTTTACTGATTTAAACATGTGAACAGTGGACACATGCATCTTTTCCTAGTACCTTTATAGCTGAAGGACTAGTTAGAATAACTTGGAAAGGTCCTACCCATTTTTCCTCTGTTGCTGCTTTCATAGCAAAGTTTCTAATAAATACTAAGTCTCCTGGTTTGATGTTATCCTCTCTTCTTCCTCTGATTCTTGCATTGTTACTGTATTTCCCACTGTTGCTACATATCTGTTTACTCACTACTTCCTGCAATATTGTTTTTCTGTATTGTTATCTCATTATCAGTATTCCCATTTCCTATATCATTGTGCTCTGTTCCATTTTCCAGTTCACCTTTTTGTAGAATTTTCGTTTCTGCCCTGCCAAAAGACACCTTCATAACTGGGTTCCTCCCTTTTGTATCCCAGTTCCAGTTATGTGGGAGTCTTTGGCACAAGCACCTGTCCTTATAAATTCTGTGGAAATGATTCATGTTTGAAGTCCTAGTTCCACAATATCTTATTCTAGGTATTCCAACCTTTAATATAGAATCTGCTAAATCTTGTATTATCATGACTGTGGTTTCACAATATTTGAATTGTATCTTTTTGGCTGCTTGCAATATTTTCTCCTTCACCTGAGAGTTCTGGAACTTAGTTATAATATTCCCAGGAGTTATCTTTCTGGGATCTCTTCCAGAAGTCATTAATGTATTCTTTCAATTTCTACTTTACACTCTTGTTCTAGAATATCTGGGCAGTTTTCCTTGATAATTTCTTGAAAGTCAATGTCTAAACTTTATTTGGGGGAGCAGAGGAATCAGGATCTTTAGGTAGTCCAATAATTCTTAGATTATCTCTCCTGGACTAATTTTCCAAGTAAGTTATTTTTCCAATGAGATACTTCACATTTTCATCTTTTTAAAAATTCTTTTGACTTTTTTGTTGTTGTTGTTGTCTCATGGACTCATTGGCTTCCACTTGTCCAGTTCTAGCTTTTAAAGGATTATTTTCTTCAGTAAACTTTTTTATCTCCTTTCCCATTTGGCCAATTCTGTTTTTAAAAGTTCTTTTTCTCTGTGAAGGTTTGTACCTCTTTTCCCATATGGCTAATTCTATCTTTGAAGAGCTTGTTTTCTTCAATGGATTTTTGTGCCTCTTTTATAAATTATACTATTCTATTTATTAAAGTTATTTTCTTCAGCATTTTTTTGTGTCTCCTTTATCAAGCTATTGACCCATTTTTTCATGATTTCCTGTATTACTCTTATTTATTTTCCCAGTTTTACTTCTGTTTCTTTTATTTTTAAAATCCTTTTTGAGTACCTCCATTAATTATTTTTGGGTTCAAGAGCAATTAACATTTTTCTTGGAGGTTTTGGCTGTAGTAGTATTGACTTTGTTATCTTCTGAGTTTGTGTTTTGATTTTCTCTGTTACTAAAATAGCTTTCTATGTTGTTTGCTTTTTGTTGTGGTTTTCTCCTTTTCCAGCTTTTTTCTTTTCATTTAATTAAAAAAAATTATTAATGTTTGGCTCTGTTCCTATGGTAAAAGGAGTACTTTTCCAAGAGTTAGGTTCTTTGTGTAGCTGCCTTCAGAGCTATTCAGTTCTCCCAAAGTGCTATGATCTAAGCAGAGATGTGTTTAGTGTTCTTCTGACCCATGTTTTGGTCTATGAGCAATCACAAGTACCCCTTTTCACCTTTGAACTGTGACTAAGATCCCCTGGTGCTCTGTCATTTCAAGTTCTGATGTGTGCTAGTGTTCTTCCTCACCCTGAGACCTGTAAAAAATAGACTCGAATACAGGACTACAATCCCCACGAGCCTTTGCTCCACTTCCCCAGAATGCCTTGTAATCTCACCTGTGCTGAGATCGAGAAGGTATTTAAGCTGATTCAAAGGCATTTGAAGGGCTCTCGCTTGGCTCTTGGACTTCTGTTTTGGGGCAGGGCGTGGCTTTTTTTCATAGTGTAGGTGAGGTTGTGTCTAGGCCACTCTATGGCCTGGACACGTGTTTCTTATCCTGTATTTTCTTTAATCCTTAATCTTAAATAAACCTCTAAAAAATATAATACTCCTTGCAGAGAGAAACTAATTTCAGATGCCTCAGACTCCCCGTCTCCCCTAAATTTTCATTATTATAGTTGGCGACCTAATGGGGGAAAAAAAACTCTCAGTCTTCTGATTTCTTTTCTGATCTTTAGTTCAACTTTTAATATCTAGTGCCTAGAAAAAAAAATTTTTGAGCCATATCTCTCTGGCCAAGGTTTTCTACCCTTGCAAAACTGCTACAGGCTCCGGACCTGTTGCATTTGCTGCCCACCCCACCTGGCTCGGCCCCGTCGCTTCCTGCCTGTAGCCTGCAACCCTGATCATCCTCACCTGGTACCTGGTCCCAGCCTTGCCCACCCCCACAGCTGCTCCTGCTCCTGGCCTCTCACAGGCCCGCTGCCTGCCTATTTCTGCGCCCCAGACCCACGAGCACGACCCCAGTTGGCTCATCACCCAGATCCTTGGGGCAGATCGCTCAGGACTCATTGTGACCAGCTGGTAACAGTATTGGCCATATGGGTGGAGGGGAGAGAGGAGAGGGAAAGGAGAACGGGTAATTTTCCCTTAGGCTAAGCCTCCACATGGATGGGGGTATTGACCACAGGGGGATCAGAGCAGGGGAGAGAGAAAAGGGAGAGGAGAAGAAACAGATTTTTCAAACAGAAACTTAAAAAGCAATGGGCTGTTTAAAAGGATTTTTGACTGTTCTGGTAATTTCATTGATTTCACCTGCATGCCAGAAGAAACATTCAGCCCAAAGATTCAACTTTGAATTTGCAAATGGGTGGCTCAGGGAACTGAGAGCATGGTTCTGGGTTAAAATCTGGCCTCAGATACTTCCCAGCTGTGGGACCCTGGATGGGTCCCTTGAACCCCATTGCCTAGCCTTTACTACTCTACCTTCGGACAATAGACATTTAAATGGATAATTAAAAACAAACAAACAAAAAAAAAAAAAACCCAAGGAACTTTGAAGAGACTAAAGGCTATATTTTGAGGCATTTCAGACTCCAATGGTTTATAAAAATCTCTGTATTCTATTGCATTTTTTGTTATGGTTTAACTTTGTGATTTTAAGTTCATATATTACTGAATTCAATATTATTCTGCTTGAACTGAAGGTTGATTGAATTTATTTTGAATGTACTGAGTTTTAAAAATTCTGTTTTTTTCCCTTATAACTGTGTTGAACAAATATTATTGTGAATAAGCCCATATATGAAAAAACAGCTTTTTTCTATTTTGCTGAGGATAGATGGACTTCAGAACTGGTTATAATTGTATTAACAACCTTTGGAAAATTTAATGTGCTAAATATCTCAAATGATTTTAAGGGTTTTTTAAATATGATTTTTGGAATTTTTTTTAACAATCTGGTTATTTTTGCCTGCCCTAAGGCCCATTAGCTGAAGTGAAATACATTTTATAACCCCCAACCTTCCCACATTTCTAAATATGTGAATGGAAGTTGGGCAGTTATTCTCAGGGCATTTGTATCCCTAAAAGCCTCCAAAAAGGAGCATCCCTTTATTTATACTCTTCAGCTCACTATTTTACTTGCACCAGAATGATATATAGATTTCTTGATTATGTTCTTAACCCAAGATGAGTTTTACTTTGTTTAAAAAAAAATATATGTTTATTACGAAGGTTGAAAGATTGCTATGTTTGTAAAAATTGTCCATCAATTCATAGGTTTTAAAAATGTCATACAGCAACTTATGTGAAATATGAAAGTATGTTTGTTTGCTATTGTAATTGGTTGGGCTATTGAGAATTTTGGGGATTTTGGTAACTACATAGTTGTACTACTGTATTTTTAAAAATGAAAAAATTGTTAACCTTGTTCAATCCATTTGCCTTCTACTCACAGTGATCATGGCCAGATATTAAGAGGAAATGGATCTCATTTTTGGTGAGAAAGTCTTGTAATCTTTATTTTCTTAGCTGACACAGAGTGTCAATGATTATAAGCTATATTTTTGAATTTTTTAAAGCTCTTTTATTATTATATTTTCTTGCATGTGCAATATACTTTTTCAGTTTTTTTATTCTTTTTTCTCTCCTTTTTATATTTGAAGCACATGTCACCAGCATTAAGATTTTCTTTAACTTTTTTATTTTTCAGTGCTACAAGTTTGAAATACATTTGCTAATGCATGCCCTAAAAAGCTTGTGACTATAAAAACGATGCCACTAATTATTTAAATAAATTATGGGACTTTGCTTAATGATTCTGTCTGATTCTAGGACAAGATATACACAAAAGAGCCACTGCATAGTGCCAATAGAGCATAAGGTCAAAGAGACCAACCAATCCTGGTAAAATTGATGTCACTTTGAGCCTAGACAAAGAGGACTTGAACATGTTTGGGGTTCGAGGTTGCGGCTGTTTAACATGTGTTAAAAGCAGGTCTTTCTTGTTCCACATTCTACCAAGTACCTCAAACTTGGCTCCCGGAACCTTGGCTTATATACTCTGGTCCCTTTCTTTTCTGCCTCTCATAGTGTTGTACCTTTCTGTAGTCCTGGCTACTGACTGGGTAAATGCATCATTGCTTAGATCATTTTAATTGGGCCCTGATTGAAGGACCTGTTATAGATTTATTTTCTTTTACTTGGAATTTTTACACATAAGACTTTGATAGTCTATATTTTCATCCAGAGATTTTTCTTTTCTTTTTGATTTTTCTGATGTCTTTTTAATATCTCTTGCCAATTGATTCATATACCTCATACCTCAGCCATGCATCCCTAACTGATTCTGTATCTTTCAATCATCCACAACACGGGGAAATGTAAAAATTATTGTAAATTGCAAAGTTTAAATTCCTTTTGAGAAGAATTTTAGGTAAAGAAGATGCTACCTCTCTGAATCCAGAACTGAACTGTTGGAGAAGCCACCATGAAGAAGCCTCCATACCACAAGCTGCACAAGATCAAATTGAACTTTGGATGTGGTTGATTGAACATTTATTTGTATGTATACTTTTATGCCAAAGGGGACTGCCCCCTAACGGCTTTTTGTCAATGCGTTCAGCAATTATTGGTTTTATTCTTTTTTCTCTTATCCTCACATTATTGTAATCTTTTAAGTTTATTATGTTTTTATGATCCTTTTGGGGAAAAATTAATTTTTCCAAAAATGATCACACAGAGAAATGTAAAAGATAGACTCGAATACAGGACTACAATCCCCACGAGTCTTTGCTCCACTTCCCCAGAATGCCTTGTAATCTCACCTGTGCTGAGATCGAGAAGGTATTTAAGCTGATTCAAAGGCATTTGAAGGGCTCTCGCTTGGCTCTTGGACTTCTGTTTTGGGGCAGGCGTGGCTTTTTTTCATAGTGTAGGTGAGGTTGTGTCTAGGCCACTCTATGGCCTGGACACGTGCTTCTTATCCTGTATTTTCTTTAATCCTTAATCTTAAATAAACCTCTAAAAAATATAATACTCCTTGCAGAGAGAAACTAATTTCTACCTGCCTCAGTCTCCCCGTCTCCCCTAAATTTTAATCTTTACAGACCTTGACCCAGAATTGCAATTTGGATTTTATTATAGTCAATGGAGAAAGAGACTTGCACACAGAGTTAGCAAAGGGACCTCTTATAATCTTCTTTTGAACAGTTGTCCAAAAATATCCTTATTATCTGTGGCTGAGAGCTCTGGAAGCCCTTACTAATGGTTCAATAGCCCTCAAGACTTGTTGCCATGATGTGGCCTGCCATGGCATGCTATTATGCACACCACTTTCTCCCTGGTACAATAGACCTTTTCAAAAAACCCTTACCTTCCATTTTAGAATCAATACTACTTATTGGTTCCAAGGCAGAAGAACAGCAAAGAGAGGCAATGGGGATTAAGTGATTTACCTAGGATCACACAACTAAGAAGTGTTTGAGTCAACATTTGAATCCAGAACCTCCAGTCTTTGGACTTATCTTACAATCCACTTAGCTAGCTAGCTGCCCCTACAATAGATCTTTTGTGTTGGCTTTCTTTTTTTAATTTAATTTTTAATTCTTTATCAATTATATGTAATAAATTTCCACAGAAGTTTTCTGAAGTTATGTGATACAAATTGTCTCCCTCTCTCCTTCCCTCTCCCCTTCCAGAGTTGACAAGCAATTCAATATGTGTAATACATGTATTACTGTGCAAAACATATTTCCATATTGTTCATTTTTGTAAGTGAATAATCTTATAAAACCACAACCCCAAAGCATATACCCAAATAAACAAATCAAAAAATTATATGCTTTCATCTTCATTTTTACTCCAACAGTTTCTTCTCTGGAGATATATAGTATTTTTTATTATGAGTCCCTTAGAATTATCCTGGATCATTGTATTACTGAGAGTAGTTGTCTATCACATTTGATCATTTCACGATATTGCTGTTACTGTGTAAAATATTTTCCTAGTACTGTTCATTTTACTCTGCATCAGTTCATGTATATCTTTCCAACTCTTTCTGAAATCATCCTGTTCATGATTCCTTACAGCACAATAATATTCTATCACCATCATGTATTACAATTTGTTCAGCTATTCCCCAATTAATGGACATCCCCTTAATTTCCAAATCTTTGCTACCACACACACACACAAGCTGCTATGAATATTTTTGTACAAGTGGCTTTTTTCACATTAAAAATTTTTTCTTTGGGATATAGACCTAGTAATGGTATTATTGGATCAAAGGGTATACATTGTTTTATAGCCCTTTGGGCATAATTACAAATTGCCCTCCAGAATGGTTGGATCAATTCACAACTCCACCAACAATGAATTAGTGTCCTAATTTGGCCATATCCCCTCCAACAATTATCATTTTCCATTACTGTCATATTGACCAATCTGATAGATGTGAGGTGGTTTTAATTTGCATTTCTCTCATCAAGAGGGATTTAAAATATTTTTATGTGATTATTGATAGTTTTGATTTCTTCATCTGAAAACTGCTTATTCACATCCTTTGACCATTTGCCATTTGGGAAATGACTTATATTCTTATAAATTTTACTTGGTTCTTTACAAAATTGAGAAATGAGTCCTTTATTAGAGAAATTTACTATAAAATTTTTTTCCTCCAGTTTGTTGTTTCTCTTCCAATATTGGTTGCATTGGTCATGCTTGCTTCAAAACTTTTAAATTTAATGTAATCAAAATTATTCATTTAACATTTTATGTTTTCTTTCTCTAATTTCTTCATAAGTTCTTCCCTAATCTATATATTTGACATTTAAATTATTCCATTTGTGTCCAAATCATAAACCCATTTTGACCTTATCTTGCTACACTGGGTGGAATATTGATTTATGCCTAATCTTTGACATACTTTTTTCCAATTTTCCCAGCAGTTTTCATCAATAATGAGTTCTTATCCCAAAAGCTGGGATCTTTTGGTTTATCACACACTATATTGCTAAGGTCATTTACCCCTAATTTATTCCATTGATCCTCCCTTTTGTCTCTTAACCATATTGTTTTGTTGATGAATGCTTTATAGTACAATTTAAGATCTGGACTGCTAGGCCACCATCCTTCACATTTTTTCCATTAGTTCCCTTGATATTCTTGATCTTATGTTCTTCCAGATGAATTTTGTTGTTAATTTTGTGCTGACTTTCTATGTTTTGGGGGGGGGGGCTGAAAAAATATTTCATCCCATCTTTTTATGGGTTATGCTGGTCTAGAATTCATTTTGAGGCTATTTGTTTGGAGGATAATTTGGTAGAGATCAGATATGGTGGTTTACTTTCTCTGCTATCCTTCCTCTGTACTCTAATGTTGATATTTTTAACTCAAATGAAAGACAGCTCTTGTCTCTCTTTACTTTCTTCATATTAACTTCACCTCAACATTTCAGCTTGTTGAGATATTTTTGCATTCTGAATCTGTCAACCAGTTGTAAAGATATAAGATTTGGGGGGATGGGGGTAGACTATTCTTCCAAATATGCCAAATGTAAGGGGGCAGATCTGTTCTACATTGATTATGCAAATTATAGGTTGTCATACCCTTTAAGATTGAGATACCAAAGAAAAAGGGGCTGACATCCTTTAGTTATTAATAAGCTTACATTTGTAATGGTTTGTTAGATTAATTGGGAGAGTTTACTCATAAGAAGCCAGTCTTCCTGGGCAACAGTGGGACAAAGTAATATCATGGATCCTCATACGAACTCCAGACCAGGTCATATTATAGAGAAACAAAACAAAGAAGACATACTGCCAGAGATGGGCCAGTTTTCCCATACAATATCCAGAGCTTCTTTTGCTGTTTTCATTTACTTAAGATAGTTTACATTCTCTGTGTGGTCATAGGTCACATTTTCCCTCTGGCTACCTACCACTGTATAAAGTGTGTTTGCTATTGTCACAAGCTTTATATTACCTGAAAATTAGGTAATCATGAAACTTGTGCTTTGATCCAGACCATTAATAAAAATTTGTATAGAATATCTATTGAAGATTATCTGGTTCAGACTGATATCACTCCATTAATCAATGTTTTTCTTTTGTTATTAGCTGAATATAGTGAAGAAAGATGCACTTTCACAAATTCACAGAATAGAAGGAAATTTAGTGACCTATGCCCACATAACTGAGAATTATTTCTATAGTATCCCCAATAAATAGCAAATACTTGAAGAACTCTGTAAGTTGGCCCATTATTCCTTAAGACATCCCAACCAAATTTTTTCTCCCTTTATGTTGGGCAGAAATCTGTCTTATTATAACTTCCACTCATTGCTCCCATTTCTATTTCCTGGGCCAAAAAAAAAAACCAAGCCTATAATTTTTGTTACCCTTATACGATACTACTCCTATCTCTTTCCACTGTACATGCTGCTTTTCATGCCTGTAATATATTCCCTCCATACTTTTACTCTATAAGAATTCATAGTTTCCTTTGAGTTTCAGTTTAAGTTGGGTCCTTCAACAGATGGCAATCTTCATCCTTTGAGTAGCTAGTAAGTCTCTTTACAAATTATTTGTATTTACCTTTTTTATGTATTTTGTAATTGCTTAGCAGAACCCATATTGTTTAACCCCAATAGAACATAAAGACCTTGAGAAGAGTGGCAATTTATTTTTTGTCTTTGTATCTTCAGTATCTGGTTCATAGATGGTGATGAATAAGTGCATAATGAATGAATGAATGAATGAATGAATGACAAATTTCATGAATTGTACCATACAAAAATTAAAATCTCATTTTCAGACTATTTTAAGCAGATTTTAACTTGCTAAATCTTTTTCTGTCTCATGAATTTCTTGTCTTTATACACATTAGTGATAAACTATATCTTCTGATCCTTAAGCCTTCAATTTTTTGCTCAAGATATTATGATATCTAACCATATTTTCTTGATTCTTTCTGGCATTATTGTTAGAGCTCACATACCTCACTCAGAATAGGGACACGTAATCAGGTTTGACAAGTTTTAGAAGGTTCCCTGTTGTGCACTGGATTCATGGCCCAGAAAAACAATAAATCTTGATAGTGATTTATTGATATTTATTTTCATCCTTAATATCAGTTTGAAAAATAACCTCCCCAGTGTTCCTTATCCAGCAGTCCCTAACCACTATTCATATTTTTCCCTTTCTGATCCCTCCTCTGTTTGAACTCATTTGACAAATAACTGCTTTTCCTTAGACAGTTTAACCTCCTCTTCTCTGTCTAAGCATTCAGTGATGATTTATTTTCCCTTTCTTTTGTGTGCTTTATTTTGTACCCACTAACATCTGAATACAGGTCAGTGTTCCCTTCTGCCTTGTAACCTATTTTAAAAATTAAATGATTTGTTATAAATTGATTGTTAAGCATCTTTACAATTAATTAGACCACTTGGTTTGTAGCCTACACTCCCCAGATCCTGTTTTCTTTCTTCATTTTCACATTAAAATCTTGTAGTTAAAAAAAAAAAAGCTATCCTTTATTTAAGAATTTAAGGTTTGGCAAGGCAATTTGTCATTTAATCTTCATAACCATTGGTCAAATATTGAAGATGACAAGGCCGTCCACCATATCCCAGGCCATCACCAGTCATCCCGTCTTTTGTTTTGCCATTAGACTTTGATGTCAGTGGAAAACAGTGAGGCTGATGACTGCAACTCTGCCTCACTTAAATACAAATCAAGAGCTAGTTAAGCCATTTTATTACCCCATAATGCCATTGGTACCCCTAAAAATAAAGGAGGATGAGGAAGAAGACAAAGAGGAAGAAGAAAAAGGTAGTTTTGAATGTTCTAAGCAAAAATAAGAATATAAATAGTATTTTCTTATTATATTTGCAGTCAAAGGAATATTCAAAATTCTGCCTTTGGACGTTCAAACCAACCACTGCATGCTTTGGGTATATACACATTCACACACAAGCAATATTCTGATATTAATTATAATTGTTTTTCTTTTTTCATCAAAATTTTCAGAAGCAAAACAAAGCAAAATTGCTAAACTCAGATTTTGTTTGTTTTCTTTTCTTTAAGTTGAAAAATATAATAATTACCTCCAGCTGACAAGGTTAATGAGCATCCAAGGTCTGTGCCCCTTTTGTTGTTTTATGTGATTTTTGCATCTGTACCCCCTGTGCTTAATTAAAATGTGATTACCACCCTTTTCCCACTTTCAATTGTGGTTTTTCCAGAGTACACAGAGAATGGGGTGTGTCTGCCCCCATTTCATCATTTCATCTATTAGTTATCACTTCAGCTTCATGCTGATTCTTATCAGCCACCTTCCTTCTAAGTGATTACAAATCATAACATATATGTATATATATAGATATGTGTATATATATATATATATTCTGGAACAAATTGTGATACATGGATATAATTGCACTATATAGAATGAGCATGAAGAATATGTGGAAGCTTGGGGAAATCAAAGGAACTTACAGAAAGTGAAATTAAGCCGGAAAACAATGTAAACCATGATTACACAACAATGAAAATGGGAAGAATAAAAACTGAAGTTAAATATGATGTGAGGATCATAACCAAGATTGGTGCCAGAGGAGAGTTGAGAAAATACAAAGGAGAGGAGAGGGACCGTGGATATGGAACATAGCACAATGCCTGGCACATAGTAAGTGCTTAATAAATAATGATTGATTGATAGTAAGTAATACTGATAATGCAGCTAATTTCCCAAGTCAGGATCCAGGAGAATCAGTCTACATGTGCTGAGCATGAAAATTCCTCTTCTACCCTTATGAAAACTCTTATGCAAAGATTCATCATGCATGAGTCTTGAGAAGAATATTCTGGTGATAATATTATAGATTATTTTGACTAGAAAGAAAAGGAGAAAGTGCCTGAAGAGGCAAATTTCAGAAAATTGGGATATTATCAATAAATTCAGAATTTAAAGGACAAATATAAAAGATGTGAAAGCATAGACTGAGGATGAATACAAAGCAGTACTAACACCAGAATACAATAATGTCAGAAAATGTGAATTTATAATTGACAACATTGTTTTATGAAACCCTCAGGCATACCTGGATCACCCTAGATAGGATCAATAGGTTTGTCCTAGACTGAAAAATAAACTTTTAAGTAACCATTGATCATCATAGATAGAATTAGTAGAATCAAATCTGAAGTACTATTTTTGTCTTCTTAATTTCTTTTGTTGTATCTAGTCCATTCCCAGGTATTCTAATCCTCCTTCCATAGTTTTCATGTAGGCCAAGCAGTTGTCCTTCCTTTCCTATATTCCCTGAAGTATATATAAGATGTCAAATTATTTAGTTCAATGGAAATTCCCAGTCTTATTTTTCTAAGAGAAAGTATTCCCAGAGTGCCAGAGCTCGGCTGTGGTATGTGTATAACTCTATGTGGTAGCCTGAAGAGCATTGCCTCCTTTACCTTGATTAAATACTTGCTCTATTTACTACTTTGGTAGCTTTGTGTTTTTTCAAGTTGACATATTAAATGCTCAATTGAATAAAAGGGAGAGCACTGTAAAATATATTGGAGGCAAGAGGAAGATTAAGGAAGTTAAGTGGAACCTTGCCAGGTAGGGATGGTAAGAGGTAAATAGAGAGAAGATGGAAGTGTCACCTTTTATTGTCTTCTGATTTATCAGAAAGAATGATCATTAGACTGGGAAGGAAAGAACTAAAATGATTAACAGGGAACTAAATCCCTGCATTTAATGAATTACAGAGAGTAGCCCAGATGTATTATACTCTAAGAACCTGAAAGAACTTGTGGAAATGATTACTCAGTTAAATACAATTATTTTCTCTATTTTTTTAAAGTTTGTGGAGTGCTTTTTAAAACATTTTATTGATACATTTTGTTTTTATACAATTTCATTTTCAAATACATCATTTCACAATGAGTCAGACGGTCTAAAAAAAGAATAAAAAAGAAAGATTAATTTAGCAGAACTAAGCAGCACATTAACCATATCTGGAAGTATATTCAAAGTTCCATACACATGATCCCTCACTTCTATTGTACATTTTCTCAACTTTTCTTTGGTACCAAACTTGGTTGTGATCTTTACACCATATTTGATTTCAGTTGACTTTCATTTGGGGACTCTGGGCCCCAAAGCCTAATCAATTTTTTAATTAAGATCTTGAGTGTTAGTAACCTTCTTTAATATGGAGGATGATCATCTAGGACCTCAGAACTGCCTGGATATTAACATGTAGTTCTTACAGTCACTTTCTTTTAGAGAATATATGTGGGCTTAAAAATTGAAGAGAGGGAGGAATACATCATTACACTCTGGTGCATAAAACAATTTGCTTTTGCTTTATAAATGGCATTCCTTTATTACCATTTCCTACCAAGCTTGGCATATAAAGGAACTGAAATCATTTTAGAATTAAATGAACAACTCCTGAGATGCCCATTAACCTTGTCAGCTGGAGGTAATTATTATATTTTTCAACTAAAAAAAAAAACTGAAATACTGTGAAGCAAAATCTGAGCTCAGAGATTTTGCTTCAGGTTTTGTTTATGGAAGTTTTGATGGAAAGGAAACACAATTACAATTAACACCAGCATATTGCTTATTTTTGTGTGTGCGTATGCCTGAGGCATACAGTGGTTGGTCTAAAAGTCAAAAGGCTGACTTGTTAATAACACTTTGACTGCAAATGGATTAAGAGAACACTATTTCTTTTCTTCTTTTTTCTTAGGGTATTCAGAACATTTTAATTGACATAAGTTTGAAGAAAGGAGCTCAGGAAAGGGGGCCAGACAAGTTACCCATTATTCTCTAGATAAGAGCAGTACAGGCAGCAGCCAAGTCAGCATCCAGCTTAGCAGAGATGGGTCAGCTGCCCCAAGATTCTGAGAGAGTCAAGGAACTAAATATTACTGATGACACCTACTGACAAGTCTAAGAATGAGAGGAGTTGGAAGAGAAAAGAGCTTGAGGAAGAAGAGAAGGAAAGAAAAAAGGTGAAATGAAATGGAGAGAAAGGAAAAAGGAAGCAGGAAAGGACCAAAAAAAAAAAAAGTAAGATGTACATAAGATAAGTGTGAGAGGGTCATCCACTGCTTCAGGGCTATTGAGTGCCCTGAATGCTTTATGAGTTTGGGGAAATGAATGAACTAGAATTCCTGTTATTTAATGTCTTTTTTTCCCCCTTTTCTTCAAAGCCATAGGTCTGTGAATATGGCTTTCTTATTTTAAAGGAAATAATCTTGTTTCCTTTAAAAATGGAATTCAGCCTATTGATGTTGAAAGAAAAAAATCTTTCCTGTTGGGATTTTACCTTAATTAATGAGGCAAAACTCAGGCAAAGAAAATTAGAAGGAATTTGTTAAAATGTGTCAAGGTAGCAATACATTGACAGGTCGATTTGTAGAGATCAGAGAGCTTTTCAGGGAGTGCCAGCTTTTTACAATACAACTGTAGTAACGAAATATAGCTAATTTTGATAGTGTAATATTTATTGGGAGAGATGGGGAGGATATGAAGAACAGGGAATAAAGGGAGGTTTGTATGGGGGTATGGAGGATTTGAGGGGAGAGAGGGAATATTGCTTTGTGAGGCAAAGGAGAGAGATGCCCCCTGCCGAGAAGAAGCAGCAGGAGTCCGATAAGGACTGTTTGTCGTTGAATGACTGAACTGATGTTCGGCTCCCTCTATGCCCAGAAAAGATAGTCCACTTATCTGACTGAGAGTTCAAAATAATATAAAATTTAATAACCAGTTTTGATTGGAGAGATATCAGGAGGGAGGGGCAAGGGAGGTCCCTAAATAAGGTTGGAGTCTTCCTCAGCTTTTGGAGCTGAGGCCAGGCCCCACCAGCTGGCAGAGGGTTTCTCTCACTCCCTTCGTTGGTGCTAGTTTTGTCAATTTCAGAATCTTAGCAGTAGACAGAAAGCACACAAGAACAGTTCTAACCTTAAGAAGCCTGTGACTTTGGGCTGAACAGAGTAGAGGTACTCCACTCCAGACTGGGCTGAATGAGCTCCTCCCTCCTCCAACACCAGGAAGGAAGTAAAGTCCTGCAGGAAGGAAGTGCTAATCACAAGACCCAACTGCCAATCCCAGTTGCCACTTCCCCCACCAACTGTCAGTCTTGTTTCCTTTCCACAATTTGTAGAGATCAGAGAGCTTTTCAGGGAGGGCCAGCTTTTTACAAAACAACTGTAATAATGAAATATAGATAATTCTGATAGGTTTATATCAACAAAAGAGGTTGGAACCTTGTAGAGCAGTTCTTCTACAAGTATGTACACTTTACACAAGTAGAGTTTTGTACATGACAATTTCCATACAGGTAAGGCATATAACTTGTCTAAATGACTGTGATACTTCCTCCCTCTCCCAATACTGATTGACCAGCAGGGCTGGGAACACAAGGGATCATTGATTCAATCTATTTTTAACACTGGTATTTATTATTTATACAATTATTATCAATAAAAATAAAGCAATAATAGTTAACATATATTTAGCACTCAGGATTTGAAAGATTTTTTAAATTTAATTAATTTTTTTTGGTTACAATACTCACTTTATTTCCCTCCCTCCCCTCCACAAACCCTTCCCACAGCTGACATGCAATTTCATTGGGTATTACTTGTGTCCTTGATCAGAACCTATTTCAATGATGTTGTTTGCACTAAGATGTTCATTTAGAGTCTACATCCCCAACCATATCCCTTCGACCCATGTATGCAAGTAGTTGTTTTTCTTTGGTGTTTTTACTCCCACAGTTTCCTCTGAATGTGGATAGTGATTTTTCTTGTAGGTTCCTCCAAGTTGTTCAGGATCACTGCATTGCCACTAATGGAGAAGTCCATTACGTTCAATTGTACCACAGTGAATCAGTCTCTGTGTATAATGTTTTCCTGGTTCTGCTCCTCTCATTCTGCATCAATTCCTGGAGGCTGTTCCAGTACCCATGGAATTCTTCCACTTTATTATTCCTTTTAGCACAATAGTATTCCATCACCAACAGATACCACAATTTGTTCAGCCATTCCCCAATTGAAGGACATCCCCTCCTTTTCCAATTTTTTGCCACTATAAAGAGTGCAACTATGAATATTCTTTTACATGTCTTTTTCCTTATTATCTATTTGGGGTACAAACCCAGTAGTGCTATGGCTGGATCAAAGGGCAGACAGTCTTTTATCACCCTTTGGGCATAGTTCCAAATTGCCATCCAGAATGGTTGGATCAGTTCACAACTCCACCAGCAATGCATTAATGTCCCAACTTTGCCACACCCCCTCCAGCATTCATTACTTTCCTTTGCTGTCATGTTAGCCAATCTGCTAGGTGTGAGGTGATACCTCAGAGTTGTTTTGATTTGCATTTCTCTGATTATTAGAGATTTAGAGCACTTTTTCATGTGCTTATTAATAGTTTTGATTTCTTGGACTGAGAACTGCCTGTTCATGTCCCTTGCCCATTTATCAATTGGAGAATGGCTTGATTTTTTTTGTACAATTGATTTAGCTCCTTACATATTTGAGTAATTAGACCTTTGTCAGAGGTTTTTGTAATGAAGATTCTTTCCCAATTTGTTGCTTCCCTTCTAATTTTGGATGTGATAGTTTTATTTGTACAAAAACTTTTTAATTTAATCAAAATTATTAATTTTACATTTTGTTATTTTTTTTCTAGCTCTTGCTTGGTTTTAAAGTCTTTCCTTTCCCAAAGACCTAACAGGTATACTATTCTGTGTTCACCTAATTTGCTTACAGTTTCTTTCTTTATATTCAGGTCATTTGCCCTTTCTGAGTTTATCTTGGTGTAGGGTGTGAGATGTTAATCCAAACCTAATTTCTCCCATAGTGTCTTCCAATTTTCCCAGCAGTTTTTTATTAAATAGTGGGTTTTGGTCCCAAAACCTGGGATCCTTGGGATTATCATAGACTGTCTTGCTGAGGTTATTTACCTCTAGTGTATTCCATTGATTCTCCTTTCTGTCTCTTAGCCAGTACCAAATTGTTTTGATGACCACTGCTTTATAGTATAGTTTGAGATCTGGGACTGCAAGTCCTCCTTCCTTTGCATTTTTTTTCATGATTTCCCTGGATATCCTTGATCTTTTGTTCTTCCAAATGAACTTTGTTATGGTTTTTTTCTAATTTATTTTAAAAATTTTGGTAGTACAATGTGTATGGCACTAAATAAGTAAATTAATTTGGGCAGGAATGCCATTTTTATTATGTTAGCTCCTCCTACCCATGAGCAATCAATGATCCTCTAATAGTTTAGATCTAGTTTTAATTGTGTGGGGAGTGTTTTGTAGTTGTGTTCATATAGTTCCTGTGTTTGTCTCAGCAGATAGATTCCTAAGTATTTTATATTGTCTAGAGTGATTTTAAATGGAATTTCTCTCAGAATGGTTGGATCAATTCACAACTCCACCATCAATGAATTAGTGTTTCCACTTTGCCATATCCCCTCCAGCATTCATTACTTTCCTTTGCTGTCATGTTGTCCAATCTGCTAGGTGTGAGGTGATACCTCAGAGTTGTTTTGATTTGCATCTCTCTGATTATAAGAGATTTAGAACATTTTTTCATGTATTTATTAATAGTTTTGATTTCTTTAACTGTAAACTGCCTATTCATGTCCCTTGCCCATTTTTCAATTGGAGAATGGCTTGATTTTTTTGTACAACTGGTTTAACTCTTTATAAATTTGAGTAATTAGACTTTTGTCAGAGGTTTCTGTTATGAAGATTATTTCCCAATTTGTTGCCTCCCTTCTAATTTTAGTTACATTGGTTTTGTTTGTACAAAAACTTTTTAATTTGATGTAGTCAAAATTATTTATTTTACATTTTGTGACTCTTTCTAAGTATTGCTTGGTTTTAAAATCTTTCCCTTCCCAAAGGTCTGATGTGTATATTATTCTGTGTTCGCCTAATTTACTTATAGTTTCCTTTTTATGTTCAGGTCATTCACCCATTCTAAGTTTATCTTGGTGTAGGGTGTGAGGTGTTGATTCAAACCTAATCTCTCCCACACTGTCTTCCAATTTCCCCAGCAATTTTTATCAAATAGTGAATTTTTGTCCCAAAAGCTGGGGTCTTTGGGTTTGTCATAGACTGTCTTGCTGAGGTCATTTATGCCAAGTCTATTCCACTGATCCTCCTTTCTGTTTCTTAGCCAGTACCAAATTGTTTTGATGACTACTGCTTTGTAATATAGTTTGAGATCTGGGACCTGCCAGGCCACCTTCCTTTGTATTTTTTTCATTATTTCCCTGGATATCCTTGATCTTTTGTTCTTCCAAATGAATTTTGTTATGGTTTTCTCTAATTCAGTAAAAAAAGTTTTTTGGAAGTTCAATGGGTATAGCACTAAATAGATAGAAAAGTTTGAGGAGGATGGTCATTTTTATTATGTTAGCTCATCCCACCCATGAGCAATCAATGTTTTTTCAATTGTTTAGATCTAGTTTTAATTGTGTGGAGAGTGTTTTGTAGATGTGTTCATATAGTTCCTGTGTTTGTTTAGGCAGATAGATTCCTAAGTATTTTATATTGTCTCAGGTGACTTTAAATGGAATTTCTCTTTCTAGTTCTTGCTACTGAACTGGGTTGGAGATATATAGAAATGCTGATTTGACTTATGCGGGTTTATTTTGTATCCTGCAACTTTGCTAAAGTTGTTGATTATTTCAACTAGCTTTTTGGTTGATTCTCTAGGATTCTTTAAGTAAATCATCATATCATCCGCAAAGAGTGATAGCTTGGTCTCTGCATTGGCAATTTTAATACCTTCAATTTCTTTTTATTCTCTAATTGCTACTGCTAGCATTTCTAGTACAATATTAAATAGTAAAGGTGACAATGGGCATCCTTGTTTTACTCCTGATCTTATTGGGAAGGCTTTGAGTTGATCCCCATTGCAGATGATGTTTGATGATGGTTTTAGATATATATTGTTTTTTATTTTTAGAAAAGGCCCTTCTATTCCTATACTTTCTAGTGTTTTCAATAGGAATGGGTGTTATATTTTATCAAAGGCTTTTTCTGCATCTATTGAGATAATCATATGATCTTTGTCAGTTTACTTGTTAATATGGTCAATTATGTGGATGGTTTTCCATTTAATATTGAACCATCCTTGCATTCCTGGTATGAATCCTGCCTGGTCATAGTGGATGACCCTTGTGATGACTTGCTGGAGTCTTTTTGCTAGTATCCTATTTAAGATTTTTGCATCTATATTCATTAGGAAGATTGGTCTATAGTTTTCTTTCTCTGTTTTTGACCTGCCTGGCTTTGGGATCAGTACCATGTTTGTGTCATAAAATGAATTTGGTAGAAGTCCTTCTTGGCTTATTCTGTCAAATAGTTTGTTTAATATTGGGATTAGTTGTTCTTTCAATGTTTGATAGAATTCATTTGTGAATCCATATGGACCTGGGGATTTTTTCTTAGGAAGTTCTTTGATGGCTTACTCAATTTCTTTTTCTGACATGGGGTTGCTTAGGTAATTTATTTCTTCCTCTTTTAGTCTAGGCAATTTATATTTTTGTAAGTATTCATCCATATCACCTAGATTGCCATATTTGTTGCCATATAATTGGGTATAGTAGTTTTTAATGATTGCCTTAATTTCCTCTTCTTTAGAGGTGGGGTTTCCCTTTTCATCTTGGATACTGTTAATTTGGTTTTTTTCTTTCCTTTTTTTTAATTAGACTGACTAGTACTTTGTCTATTTTATTTATTTTTTCAAAGTACCAGCTTCTAGTCTTATTTATTAAATCAATAGTTCTTTGACTTTCAATTTTATTGATTTCTCCTTTGATTTTTAGGATCTCTAATTTAGTCTTCATCTGAGGATTTTTAATTTGTTCACTTTCTAGTTTTTTAATTTACATGCCCAATTCATTGACCTCTGCCCTTCTGAATTTGTTTATATATGAACTCAAGGATATAAATTTCCCCCTGAGTACTGCTTTAGCTGCATCCCATAGGTTTTGAAAGGATGTCTCACCATTGTCATTTTTTTCAATTAAATTATTGATTGTTTCCAGGATGTGTTCTTTAACTAGCTGGCTTTGGAGAATCATATTGTTTAATTTTCAATTAATTTTTGATTTGTCTCTCCATGTACCCTTACTAATTATTATTTTCATTGCATTGTGATCTGAGAAGGTTGCATTTATTATTTCTGCCCTTTTCCACTTGTTTGCAATGACTTTGTGCCCTAGTACATGGTCAATTTTTCTGAATGTACCATGTGCTGCTGAAAAGAAGGTGTATTCCTTTTTGTCCCTATTTATTTTTCTCCACATGTCTACTAACTCTAATTTTTCTAAGATTTCATTTGCTTCTCTCACCTCTTTCTTATTTATTTTTTGGTTTGATTTATCTAGTTTGGATAGAGGAAGGTTCAGATCTCCCACTAGTATAGTTTTTCTGTCTATTTCATCCTTGAGCTCCTCTAGTTTCTCCTTTAGAAATTTGGATGCTCTGCCATTTGGTGCATACATATTGAGTACAGATATTTCCTCATTGTCTATACTGCCTTTTATCAAGATGTAGTTACCTTCCCTATCTCTTTTAACTAGATTTATTTTTACTTTGGCTTTTTCAGATTTCATAATTGCGACTCCTGCCTTCTTTTTATCAATTGATGCCCAATAGATTTGGCTCCATTCTTTTCCTTTCACCCTATGCGTATCTACCTTCCTCATGTGTGTTTCCTGCAGACAGCATATGATAGGGTTTTGGATTCTAATCCACTCTGCTATTCACTTGTGTTTTATGGGTGAGTTCATTCCATTCACATTCAGAGTTATGATTACTAGCTGTGTATTTCCCAGCATTTTGATTTCTACTTCTGGTCCTGCCTTTTCTTCTTTCTCTATTTCCTTCTATATGTTTATAATCAGCCCCCCTAGTTCCCTCCCTTATTTGACTTCCCTTTCTACCCCCTCCCTTCTTATTCCCCCCTTATTTTCCCCTGTAGTAATTTTAAAATCCACCCCCCTTGTACTGCTTCCCTCCCCACCAGTCCATTTTTTACCCTTCTACTCCCCTATAGGGTGCAAATCTATTCTCTGCCCCAATGGATTGGATTGTTCTTCCCTCTTTTGGTCAGTTTCAAAGCACATAAGAGTTGAGTATTTCCTATCTCCAACCTCTTTACCCTTCCAGTGTATCGATGTTCTTCCCCCTCCCAGTATAAACTACTTTGTGACATATCAAATTTACCCCCATTTGTTTCTTTTCCCATTTCTTTTAGCATTAGCCTCTTTTTTTTAGTTCTGGTTGTGTACACACACACACACACACACATATATATACATACACACACACATGTATCACATGTATATGTATTTATGGCTGCATATATCTATATACCTATTTATGTCTTGTCCTTTCATCCTATATAGTTTGTCACTGTTCCCTCTAAGTGTAATTCTTCTAGCTGCCCAGGTGATAGCAATAGTTTTTAAGAGTTACCAATGTCCTATTTTCTTATAGGGAAACATATTTTAACTTGAGTCTCTTAAAAAAATATTTTTGTTGTTTTGTTTTGTTTTTCTTTTCCCCCTCTTTTTAAATTACCTTTTGATGATTCTCTTGAGTTCTGTGCTTGGACATCAAATTTTCTGTTCAGGTCTGGTCTTTTCTTTATGAATGCTTAGAATTCTTGTATCGTGTTGAATGACCATACTTTCCCCTGTAAGAATATAGTCAGTTTTGATGGGTATTTGCTTCTTGGTTGTAGACCTAGTTCCCTTGCTTTCTGGAATATCATATGCCATGCCTTTTGGTCCTTCAGTGTGGATGCAGTCAGATCCTGAGTTATCCTCACTGTGTTTCCATGGTTTCTGAATGGTTTCTTCTTGGCAGCTTGTAATATCTTTTCTTTGGTCTGATAGTTCTTGAGTTTGGCTATAATATTCCTGGGTGTTGTCAGTTGGGGATTAAATACAGGAGGTGATCTGTGGATTCTTTCAATCTCCACTTTCCCCTCTTGTTCTAGGATATTGGGACAGTTTTCCTGAATAATTTCCTGTAGTATTATGTCCAGGCTTTTTCTTTTGTCATGGTCTACTGGTAGACCTATGATTTTTAAATTGTCTCTTCTTGAATGATTTTCTGTTTTGTGAATGAGATGCTTCATATTTTCCTCAAATTTTTCATTCTTTTCATTTTTTTATAGTGTTCTGCTGCCTTGTGAGGTCACTTAATTCCAGTTGTTGTATTCTGGTTCTTAAAGACTGGATGTCATCCCTGGCTTTTTGGTCATTCCTCTCCTTCTGGTCTGATTTTCTTTGGAGATCATCTTTTATCCTCTTTACCTCGCCTTTCATCTACTTTTTCTCATCGTTCATCTTCTTCACCTCATCTTTATCTCCTTTGCCTCATTTTCCAGCTGGTTGATTTTGGCTTTCAAGACACTATTTTCTCATTTTAGTTCAAGTGCCTCTCTTTCCAGATGACTTATCTTAATTTTTAAGTTTTTTCCCCAATTGTCTTCAGCCTCTCTTAATTGTGTTTTGAGTTCTTCCATAGCCTGTATCCAGTTTGCTGGGATTTCTAATTAATTGTTTGCTGATCTTTTCCCCTCTGTTCCATTTGTTGAGTAGAAGCTGTCTATTGTAGTTTCTTTCTTCTTTTTCTGTTGTTTGCTCAAATTCACCCCTTCTTTACTCCCCGTATTTGTCTATGCTCTTGCTCCTCTCATTTTTTTTTTTTGGTTTGGGGGTTTCTGTCAGTTTCCCGCTTGGTGTAGTCTCTGGTGGAGGTTTGTTCAGGTTTGAGCTTCCCTGTCCTCTGGAGGCTTTTGATTGATTTGATAAAGTCCAGCAGTCAATGAGGATTGGTGTGAAGCCTGGGCTTCCCTGAGTTCTGAAGTTTTTGATGGGATTAAGTTCAGCTTAGTTGGGCTGGGTGTACTCTGAGTCCAAAACTTCCTGGAAGGCTGGAGCAAATATGGAGGATCTCCACAGCAATGACCAGGCTGCCAGGTCTATGTTCCCTCTCTAGCTCCTTCCCCGCCATCTGTGTTGGACACTCTGAATTTATCACAACCCTGATTGCAATGTACGCCCTCCAGACCAGCACCTTTGCCTGCTCAGAAATTCCCACTGCCATTGGAGTCTGGGAGTCTCAGTGCCCTGGGTGGGAGGGGGGATGGGTCCTAGGACCTTCTTTCTGTCTTCCCCTTAAACCAGAGTGTTATCGGATTCCGACTTTTAGGGGGCGTACCTTTTGAATTAAGTCCAGCAGGAGGGTTCTTTGTTTCTGTCTTGTTATTAAGTTTGTTTTTCAGGCCTCTGGGAGCATTCAGTTTATAATCAGTTAGGAAGGGTATTCAGAGGTCTGAACTTCTAGCTCCTTCTAGGCAGCCATCTTGACTCCACCTCTTATATAGGGGAAGATTTAACTGAATCTCTTTTCTAAAAAATGATGAGTAATAATGAAATAAGGAAAAACCTGATGCTCTATGTATTCTTTCTTACAAGTGTTCTTTCAAACGAGCAAAAGCATGTGTTTTGGGGGAAAAAAATCACTTAATTGATTGACACCTTCATTTCTTCATCAATCAAGTAGAATCACTGCTATTTTCTGTGCCTTACTTTTCCTCAGGAGAGTACTCCAGTGTGAAAAAGGTGTTCACACCTATAATTTGTTTTAACTTCAAAGAAAGAAAAGATGATGGCCAAGAACAATATTGTCTCACTAATCATTAGGTCACAGCTATCAGGCAACCTCTTTTTTTTAGAAGCCAGAAGTAAGAAAAGGAAAATTCTCTCAGTAACTAACACTATATTTTGCATGATCTAAGTGCATAATAAATATTTGGTCAGCTAAAATGAAAGGCATACTAGTTGTCAAAAAGTCCATGTACTAAAGTCCATATATTTTCCTTCCTAGTGGGCCAATATGATACTTTATACCAATTTGCTCTGTTTTCATATAATTTTTAAAGAATGGTTAGATCCCAGAGCACAGAATATTAAATAGTGATTATAGTTGACTTGGAGAGGGGGCTATTTCTTTTTGCTATTAATGGAAACTAATAATAATAATAATAATAATAATAGCAACTGGATGGTGTAGTACATAGAAGGAAGGATGTGGAATGTAAGTTCCTTGAGGTCACACTATATTTCATGCGTTTCTTTTTAATCCCAGAACTTATCATAGTGCCTAGCACATACTAAACACTTAATAAATATTCATTGATCCTTTTTTTAAACCTTTATGTTCTATCTTAGAATCAATACTGAGTTCCAAGAATCCGTACTAAGATTCTAATGCAAAAGAGTAGTAAGGACTAGGCAATGAAGATTAAGTGACTTGCCCAGAATCATACAACTAGAAAGTGTCTGAGGGCAAATTTGAACCCAGGACCTCTCATTGCTAGGCCTGGCTCTCTATCCACTGAGCCACCCAGCTGCCCCACCTTAATGACTCTTTATTGACCGATTTGAAGTCAGAAAGATCTGAGATCAAATCCTGTTTCAGACAATCACTAATTGTGTGACTGGCCAAATCACTTAACCTCTCAGTCTCCTCGCCTATAAAATGGGAAACACAATAGCACCTGCTTTATAAGATTCTCATGAGAATCACATGAGACACAATATATAAAGTGCTTTGCAAGCCTTAAATCATTATATCAGCGTTAGCGAGCAGTATCATTATTGTTGTTGTTTAGTAGTTCATATTTATATAGTGCTTTGCAATTTAAAAACAATTTCCCTTACTACACCCTGTGTCTTAGGAAATAATACATTTATCACTAACTCTATTCTGTAGGAAATCAAGACCCAGAGAAAATAAATAAATTCCCCATAGTTACACATTTAGTAAATGATGAAGACAGGACTCAGACTATTTATTCCAAGTCCTTTGCTTTTTCCACAACATAATTTGATCAAGAAGGAAGGAAATGACACAGTGCATAGAGTTCTGGACCTAGATAGGCAGGAAGACCTGAATATGAATGCTGCTTCAGACATTTACTTAGATCTATGACCCTGGAAGGATAGCTAGGCATCTCAGTGTATAGATCACTGGTCCTGGAGTCAAGAAGACCATTACCAACATGGTAATGCCATGGTTACGTTCTTGATGATATATTTTATTCTCCTGACCAAGTTCCAATTTAGTCTAGGACAGTGATATATAACATAGGATGTGTGAAAATGTTTTTGTTGTTATTGTTGTTAACTATGTTTCAATTTAATTTAACTAGTTTCCTTTGTATTCCTATTTATTTTATTTTACACAGTTTTATTTTTATTTTTCCCCAACTACATAAAATTTTTCTGACATTTTAAAAGAGTTTTGAATCTTAAATTCTCTCCTTCCCTCCCTCCATCCCCACCCCATCCCCACCAAACAATCTGATAGATATTTTATAGGCACATGTAGATTTAGAGACTTACTATACTATGATAACCCAGTTTATTTTGCATAGAAAAATATCAAAAGAAAGATAGGCCATACCAAATTTTATGCTTCTAATTTATATCAGAGGAGTATATGGCTCCATGGTACTTGAATTCTTTATTTCTTACTGTTTTTTTTTTTTTAGTATTTTCTCCTTGACCTGGGAATACTGCATTTTGGCTATAACATTCCTAGGAGTTTTCATTCTAGAATTTCCTTTAGGAGATATATTCCTTATTTGGCTTTAAAGCTTGGTTTAAGTAATTATCTAAGTCCAGAAATTTTTAGAAAACTGGTATTTAGGAAGATGATAACAATCATGAACTTCATTATTAATTGGTATAGCAATCAGGCAAAGTATATGTATACGCCACATGGTAATATAAAAAGGAAGAGAGCTTAATTCCCAAGGATGCAAGAAACTTTCTCAGCATAAGGGGGAAGGATATACATTAGGGAGTCATTGATGCCTCATTAGTTTTCATTTGGCCCTCTTAAGCAATGTTCATTCTTTCTCCATAACTTTCTTGTTATCCTCATTTCTCCTCTATTGTTCTTATTTGATTTTTGAAAATATCCACCCCCACTTTTTATCTCTTCTAGGAATTCTTGTTGAGTTTGTGTCCAATCTGAATTTGTTCTTTAAGGTTTTGCTTATAGATATTTTCAAGTCATTGTCTTTTATGTTTGTGTTGTGAGCTTCCTTGCATCATAGTAGCTTTTTATGGTGGACTATTTTCCCCTTTGTTTGTTCTTCCCAAATAATACTTGATTTTGGACTTCATATTAGCATTGAGCTCTGTACACTTTTGGGGACCAAAGAGCAACTGGGCTGGGCTTCTGTTGCTTTCACAGGTTAGTATGGGGGACATTAATCCTCAGGGGTATGATTTAGAGAGAAATTTATTCACAATTCCATTATGAGTTCTTTGATTGCCTGTCCTAGGTTTTGGTCTAGTCCTTGCTTTTTCTACTGCAGACTGATGTGCTAGGCTAAAGGTTAGAACTGAGTCACCATTCCACTTCTAGACTCAGTCACACAATTAAGTTTCTGGAATTTTTTTGTGCTCAATACTCAAAATAGTCACTATGTTTTGCCTTAGATCTGTGACTTGGAACTGGTAATGGTTGACAGAGCTGCCAAATGCCCATCCCTGTTTCTAGAATTAGATCAAATGTCTCTTGACGTCTCTTTCTATTTCAATGCTTCCTTCCCTGGTGCTCAAAGTTCCTTTTATATTCCTGGCACTGAAATGCTCCCAGTACCACCATTCCTGCCACTGCCATCATGCTGTTTGATTCACCCCCAGCCAATGTCTGCAAACATCTCTGTCTTCCTAAGCTACTCTGATGAAATGACTCACTGTGATTTTTTTTCTTGACTTTCTGGAAGAGTTAGGTCTGGAAAATTAGTTGTAGAAGAGACATATTGGAAGAATTTGGCAAAAGCATTTTCACTACATCATTTTAACTCTCAATTCCAAAATAATATTTGTAAAGCATTCAGCTCTGCTATGGGCTCACAAATGCATAATAAATGTGTTTCCTTTTGTAGGATGATATCAGAGAATCATACCACCTCCTCAGGCATATACCTGAAACCTTGTTAGAGGATTGTAGCCTTGCTCTCATATCTGCTACTCATCTGTGAGAGTGGCAGTTAGAATAAGGTGGTTCAGGACTTCTCTTATATACCTATTTCTATTCATTTACCCTTAGACAAAGTGAGACTTATAAGATACACTACACTTATTTTCTTTTTGTATCATATAAATATTGATTTATCTGTTTGGTATTTTCATGCTATGTGGGGTTGTTTAATCTTCTTAAGTTTTCTTTAAGAAATAATTAAATTTGCCTACTATACACCCTGCTTGCATCTGGTCTCTTTAGTTGGAATTACTTAAATTTCTCTCTTATACAGAAAATGCATCCTTTCCCAATGAAGTTTAAGCTCAGATTTGAATGATATGTTGTTTACATATACAAATAAATGTATTTTGCTGTTAGAGAAAAGAATATTCCAGTATTTTATTTTATTTTATTTGAGAAATACTCTTGCTCAATTTGGCTTATTTTCACATGATGAGTGAAAAAAAATCCTTTCTAGATGCTTGCAACATTATTTCCTTAATGTTAAAACTTTGGAACTAAGTTACTAAATATGCAAGTTAATTGAACTTGAGGTTCCTCTTTAATGGCATCTTTTCAATTCCACACTGTTGTTGATGATTTGTTTCAGTCATGCTTATCTATTCATGAACCCATTTGGGGGTTTTCTTGGCAAAGGTACTGGAGTGAGTTGCCACTTTCTTCCCCAGATCATTTTTATAGATGATGAAACTGAGATAAACAGGGTTAAGTGACTTGCCCAGGATAACATAGCTAGTAAGAATCTGAGGCCAGATTAGAACTGGGGAAAATGAGTCTTTCTGATTCTGTGCTTTGCCTTATATGTTCAGTACTTTAGAGAAATTTTCTTATCTGATTTCCTGAAGTATGGCAGGTAGGATTTTTGTTGATTGTTGGGAGGCAAATAATTCTTGAATGATTTTGCTCCAGTATCTTCAAATGTCGTTTCTTTGACTTGTAGAGATCTCAAATATTTTTCAAATTCTCACTTGTGATTGTGTTCTGCATTTAATGGTGTAGTGATTAATGTGTTTAAATGAGATAATATTCATAAAAGTGATTAGCACAGTGCCTGGTACATAGCAATCATTCTCTTAAGATCTTTTTCCCTTCCCCTTCCCTTTATAGTGAATAGAGCTCTGGACCTAGAGTTAGGAAGATCAGAGCTCAAATTCAACCTTAGAAGTTTTCTTTCTGTGTGACTCTGGGCAAGTTACTTACCCTCTACTTGCCTCAATTTCCTCATCTATAAAATGAGAATAATAATGACACATACCTCCCAGTGCTATTATAAGGATCAAATGAAGATATCAAAGCCATGAGATATCTTCAAATCAAAGGTATCTATAATCATATGAAAAATGTTTTAAATCACGCTTGGTTGGAGAAATGCAAATTAAAACAACTCTGAGGTACCACCTCACAACTATCAGATTGGTCACTATGGCAGTAAAGAAAAGTGGTCTAAAAAAAGTTAAATGATTTGTCCATAGTCAATAATATAACAATTATTAGTAAGCTATGGAAGTGGCATTAGAACCCTGCGTCAATTTGCTGGATGTAGAGATATTGTAAATCATAAAAAGATATTTTCAAGAAAATGTATGCCTCATTTCTTGGCAGAGAGGAGAGATGGATAGAATGATGTATACAACTGCATATGTGGTCAATGCATTAATTTGTTTTTTCTCAATTATGCATATTTGTTCTGTAAAATACAATTATATTTTTACTATCTTTCAAAAGTGAACGTGAATTATCAAAAATAATTTAAAATTAATGAAGAGGATTTATATACATTAGACAGCGGGTATGTAACACCTATAGAGTGCCAGGCCTAAAGTTGGGAAGACCTGAATTCAAATCTGACTCCAAGAACTTATTAGCTATGTGACCCTGGGCAAGTCACTGTGAGAAAGAGATTACTACACCAAAGAGATATTGGCAAGCTGCAAATGCAAGAGATGGAATTTTGAAGGAACTATCAATCAACCAGAAGGAAAGAAGATTCCAATAGAATCTGATGAGATGGCAGTTGGGAAAACCAGCAGCTGAACTTGGAGACTTTCTTCTTGCTGACTGGGAGGAAGGAAGCTGAGAGATAGGCTTGCTCTAGATTCCTGGCTACTCATTGACTTAATATTGAAAAAAATTGGAGCTTAGCTGTGAAGAACCCTTTCAGTTTATCAGCAATATCCCCTCATAGACAAAATAACTTTATTTTCCTGTATTGAACCCCATAGGAGATTAGGGAAACCTTAATTTCCTTCTTCCTTCTCCCACTTCCCTTAATTCCCTTAAATTAAGAATAAAACCCCTTTCAGAAAAGAATTATATTGTGAGATTAATCCTTAAGAAACTTCAGATAATTTACCCTTTGAGAAAAGCCATTAATATCAACTTGGAGAGGCACAGGAAGTGGGGTGGGGGAAGGAGTGCAAACCTTAGCCTTTCCTCTAACTTATTTCCTGGTGTTATTGCTCCAATGCCTCTCTGATACCATAAATCTCTTAGTAGAAGCATCTATTACATCACTTAACCTTGTTTGCCTCAATTTTCTCATCTATAAAATGATCTGATGAAGGAAATGGCAAACCACTCCATTATTGCCAGGAAAACCTTAAATGCAGTCATAAAGATTCAGACATGACTGAAATGACTGAACAACAAATATACATTTAGAAAATAATGTATATAGGCAACATAGCAGTGGTTAGAATGCTGAACTTAGAATCAGGTTTATATCTTGCACCTGAAAATTATTAAGTGTAGAACCATGGACAAGTTCCTTATTATCTCTGAGATTCAATTTCTTTATCTATAATACAGGAGTAATAGTATTTGTAGTGAGCATCTCATAAGGTTATTGTGGGATCCCAATGAAATATTACTTTGAAATTGCTTTCTAAATGCAAACTGCTGCTGTTAAGTCTATTTTTTCTTTTAAATTTTATTTTTATTCCATGCAAACACACTTTCACAATGATCACTCTTGTAAGAACATGCATGCATAACCAACATCCCAAAATAAAACCATAAATACACTGATATAAAGAAAGACCGCAACTTTTCCTTCTCAAGAGGTGGATGTCATTCTCCATCATGTCTCTTTGAATTGTCCCAGGTTATTGAATTGCTGAGAATAGCCAAGTTTTCACAGATAATCATCATACAATATTGCTATTCCATTGCACTATTCTCCCAGTTCTGCTTATTTCACTCTGCATTAGTTCCTGCAGATCATTCTAACTTTTTCTGAAATCATCTTGCTTATCATTTCTTACAGCACAATATTATTCCATCACCAACATGTCCTATAATTTGTTCAGCCATTTCCCACTTGATAAACATTCCCATAATTTCTCATTTTTTTTTCACTACAAAAAGAGCTGCTAGAAATATTTTTGTAAAAGCAAGTCCTTTCCCCACTTTTTACTATTTCTTTGGGATACAGATCAGTAGTATTATTATAAAATGAAAGGGTATGCACAGTTTTTATAGTCCATTAGACCTAGTTCCAAATTGCACTCCAGAATGGTCACACCACCAAAAATGCATTAGTGTCCCAATTTTGCCACATCTCCTCCAATATTTACCACCTTTATTTACTGCCATTTTGACCAATCTGATAGTTGTGAGATGGTACTTCAGAGTTGTTTTAACTTGCATTTCTCTAATCGAGTTATTTACAACATTTTTTTTCATATGATTATAGATGGCTTTGATTTCTTTATCAGAAAATTACTTGTTTATATCCTTTGACCATTTCTTCCTGCTTTTTAAAAATTAAGTTTATTTATTTAATTAATTAATTTAGAATATTTTTCCATGGCTACATGATTCATGTTCTTTCCTTCCCCTTCTCCCACCCCCCTCCTGAAGCCAATGAGCAATTCCAATGGGTTTTACATGTGTCATTGTTCAAGCCCTATTTCCATATTATTGATATTTGCACTAGGATGGTCATTTAAGGTTTATAACCCCAATCATATCCCCATTGACCCATACGATCAAGCAGTTGTGTTTCTTTTGTGTTTCTACTCCCACAGATCTTCCTCTGAATGTGGATAGTGTTTTTCCTTCAGAACTATCCTAGATCATTGCATTGCTACATGTAGAGAAGTTCATTATGTTTAATTGTACCACAGAGTATCAGTCTCTGTGTATAATGTCTACTTCTTTCACTCTGCATCAATTCCTGGAAGTCATTCCAGTTCACATGGAATTCCTCCAGTTCATTATTCCTTTGAGCACAATAATATTCTATTACCAACAGATACCAGAATTTGTTCAGCCATTCCCCAATCGGAAGGCATCCCCTCATTTTCCAATTTTTTTACCACCATAAAGAATGCAGCTATGAATATTTTGGTACAATTCTTTTCCCTTATGATCTCTTTAGGGTACAAATCTAGCAGTGCTGTGGCTGGATTGAGGGTGGGCAGTCTTTTAGCGACCTTTGGGCATAGTTCCAAAGTGCCATCCAGAATGGTTGGATCAATTCACAACTCTACCAGCAAAGCATTAATATATCTTTTCATGTGCTTATTGATAGTTTTTATTTCTTTAACTGAAAATTGCCTATTCATGTCCCTTGTTCATCAAAATTGAGGAATGGTTTGATTTTTTGTACAATTTATTTAGCTCCTTATAAATCTGAGTAATTAGACCTTTGTCAGAGGCTTTTGTTATAAAGATTATTCCCCCAAATTGTTGATTCCCTTCCAATTTTGGTTGCATTGGTTTTGTTTGTACAAAAACTTTTTAATTTAATGTAATCAAAATTATTGACTTTACATTTTGTAATATTCTCTATCTCTTGCTTGGTCTTAAAATCTTTCCTTTCCCATAGATAAGACAGATAAACTATTCTATGATCACTTAATTTATATATTGTTTCCTTCTTTATATTAAAGTCATTCACCTATTCTGAATTTATCTTGGTGTAGGGTGTGAGATGTTGATCTAAGCCTAATCTCTCTCATATGCTTTTCCAATTTTCCTAGGAGTTTTTGTTAAATAATGGGCTTTTGTCCCAAAAGCTGGGAACTTTGGGTTTATCTTACACTATCTTGCTGAGGTCATTTACCCCAAGTCTATTCCATTGATCCTCCGTTCTATCTCTTAATCAGTACCATATTGTTTTGATCACCACTTCTTGATAATAGTTTAAGATCTGGTACTACTAGGCCCTAATCCTTCACATTTTCCCCATTATTTCCCTTGACATTCTTGATCTTTTGTTCTTCCAAGTGAACTTGTTGTATTTTTTTTTCTAATTCAGTAAAAAAATTTATTGGTAGTTTGATAGGTATGGCACTGAATAAGTAAATTTACTTGGGTAGGATTGTCATTTTTATTGTTAACTCATCCTACCCATGAGCAATTAATGTTTTTCCAATTGCTTAGATCTAGTTTTATTTGTGTGGAAAGTGTTTTACCTGTGTTTATCTTGGCAAATAGATTCCCAAATATTTTATATTATCTAGGGTGATTTTAAATGGGACTTCTCTTTCTAACTTTTGCTGGTGAGATATGTTAGAAATATATAGAAATGCTGATGAGTTATGTGGGTTTATTTTGTAACAACAATTTTGCTAAAGTTGTTGATTATTTCCACTAGATTTTTAGTTGATTCACTGGGATTCTTTAAGTAGACCATCATATCATCTGCAAAGAGTGATAGTTTAATCTTCTCATTGCCTATTTCCCTTAACCATTTCTAAATTTGGGGAATGGCTTATATTATGAATTTAACTTGGTTCTCTATAACTTTGAGAAATTAGACCTTCATCAGAGAAATTTGTTATAAATTTCCCCCAGTCTGTTGTTTCACTTTCAATCTTGGTTATATTAGTTTTGTTTGTACAAAAGTTTTTAACTTAATATAATTAAAATTATTCATTTTACATCTTCTAATATCTTCTATTTCTTGTTTGGTCATAAATACTTCCCTTCTCCAAAGATCTATCAGGTAGATTATTCTGTGTTCCTCTAATTTAGTTCTGATATCACTCTTTATATCCAAATCATATACCCATTTTGATCATATCTAGGTGTAGAGTGTGTGATATTGGTTCACACCTTGTTTCTGCCATATTGTTTTCCAATTTTCCCAGCAGTTTTTGTCAAAGAGTGAATTCTTATTCCAAAAGCTGGTGTCTTTGGGTTTATCAAACATTAGGTTGCTAGGATCATTTACCCCTATATATTGTGTATCTAATCTACTCCAATGATCTACCATTCTATCTCTTAGCTAGTATCAGACTGTTTTGATGACTGATGCTTTATAGTAAAGTTTGAGATCTGTTACTTCTAGGCTACTTTCCTTCACATGTTTTTATTAGTTCCTTTGATATTCTTTGCCTTTTGTTTTTCCAGATGAATTTTGTTATTTTTTTAGTTCTATAAAATAATTATTTCATGTCATCTTAATCAGCTCATTCTCACACCTGTCTATTTAAATTCCTTCTAACTGGTCTAATACTGATAAAGAAATTTTTTAAGTATTACAAGTACCTTCTTATATATATATAATTTGACCTCATTGAGTCCCTTAAATTTTCTCTTTCTTATTTTTTTTAGATTTCTCTTAGGTCTTATGTTTGGACTTCAGAATTTTTGTTTAGTTCTAGTTTTTTCAACATGAATGCTTGGAAATCTTCTATTTTATTAAATAATTATTTTCCCCTGAAAGAATATACTCAGTTTTGGTGGATAGGTGATTCTGGGTTATAAGTCTAGATCTTTCACCTTCCAG
Organism: Monodelphis domestica; assembly: GCF_027887165.1. Classification (NCBI taxonomy): domain Eukaryota; kingdom Metazoa; phylum Chordata; class Mammalia; order Didelphimorphia; family Didelphidae; genus Monodelphis; species Monodelphis domestica. The sequence goes on along the minus strand of NC_077228.1, from coordinate 156,432,529 downwards.
AATATCATATTCTGTGCCTTCCTATTCTTTGATGTGAATGCTGCTAAGTCCTCTGTAATCCTGACTAAAGCTCCATGGTATTTAAATTGTTTATTTCTGGCTGCTTGCAGTATTTTCTTCTTAGCTTGGGGGACTCTTGAATTTAGTTATAGTATTCCTGGGAGGTGTCTACTGGAGATTTATTTCCAAGGTGATTGGCAGATTCTCTCAATTTCTTTTTTACTCTTTTGTTCAGGAATATCAGAACAGGTTTTTCTTTTTCTTTTTTTTTCTTTTGATAACTTCTTGTATTATGATGTCCAGGCTTTTTTTAAATCATGGCTTTCAGGGTTCTTTCACCCCAGTGTTCGTTTTGTGGCATTATTTTGAGGTTGCTTTAAGAGGATTCCTATTTTTCTTTCCAAATGTTTTAGAATAGGTCAAAGTGATATGGTTGGGGATGTAGACTCTAAATTAACATCCTAGTGCAAACAACAACATGGAAATAGATTCTGATCAAGGACACAAGTAATACCCAATGAAATTGCATGTCAGCTGCAGGAAGGGTGGGTAGAGGGGAGGGAGGAAAATAAAGTCATTATTGTAACCAAAAAAAAAAATTGAAAAAGCAAAAACAAATGTCTTAGAAATGCAGGTTTGGTTTTAATCTACATTTATAATACAGAAAAAAGAAAATTTACTCTTTTTGATCCACATGTTATTTTTGTTTATGTCCTTTTGACTGTAGGAGGTGCCATATATGTGAAATTAAGTCATTGTAAAATGTAATGCTGGCACATTTACTATAGGGTTGTTTGAATGCCAGGGGAGCAAATGCTCACCAGTGATGTTTACCAAAGTAGGAGAAGACATCCTACACACAAATTCAAAATGGAAGAAGGATTTTCTTTAAATGGTGTGATTTGTCAAGTGTCTACTTTTGGAGTGATGTAGCATTGAATTAAAAAAAAACAACAAATTACTAAAAGGTCTCCTCAGTGTTATACATAGACACTTGAAAGAGATCTGACTCATTATCCTTAACAATGAAAGAAAGCAAATTTCATATAGCTGGATACTTAACTCATTTGGACTGTCCACTGAAATTCAATATCTTGAAGAGATTCTATATATGGAAAATATGCTGGCCCCAATATTGAATAAATGGAAGGATATAGGCTACATTGTATTTGAGGACACTTTATGCCATCATACTGTCTGACAAAAACAACAACAACAACAACACAGCTTTGTAGGGAGAAGGGAGGAAATAAATATTTATTAAATACCTACTATGTGCCAAGCACTGTACGAAGATTTCCTATGGCCATCACAAAAGCCCTATGAGATAAATGCTGGCCCTTCAGTTAGTAATATGGGTCAGGTTTGGCATCCCCTTTCCACTATATCAAAAAAGTAATTCTGAATTCAGTACTTAAAATAACATGTGTATTTTGTCTCATAATGAATTTTCTTGAATATTTTGTTTCCTTTGGAAGATAGGAACCATCATGAGCATTGTGAAACCATGTCTTCCCTTTCCTTTCAGATTCCCCCATAGAATCTATGAGTATGGACTCAAGCTATTCTTACTAACAGAATTTTATAGCTCTCATACAGAAGAATGAGTATTTCTGTTCTAAAAGGAAGACTTTGTCATCATAACTATCACTTGAAGTTCCATTCTGTTACAGTAGTCTAGGGACTTATCTGAAATGTCACAGAATTAATTAATTACACATTTAACTAATATAAGGGAAGGTTGTGTCACTTAACTTGAAATACTCAAGACTAAGCAAAATCAAAATGGTATACAAGGACAAGAAGAATATGAAATAGGGTCCTGGCTTTGTAGTCAGGAAGATATCAGTTCAGTCCTGCCACAGACATTAACTACTTGAACTTGAGCAAATCACTTAAAACCTCCTAAGGTTCTATATTTTCAGACATCAGGTGGAATTAATATTAACCAAATGTTGTAAGAGTAATAAAAGTACATTTTGAAACTCCCATAACACTAATGGGGGCCGACAGCAGGAAGTGAGAGGTAGTAATAGAAATGGACCCTCATACTCTAAAATTTTTCATTTTCTTACCAGTTAGTACTAATTAAACATAAATTACAGCGTTAATCCAGCACAAATTGTGAGCATGAATCATTAGTACTGGTTTAGTAATTAATATACCATAGGCCATAAGCTTTTTTACTCAATTACTTTAATATTTTACCATATACTTAGTATGTTGCTGTGTATTATATATTACTATATATTATTAGTTTTACTTTATTGTTTATTAATAATATTATTTTAACTATTAATTATTTTAGTATTTCATATCATCTAATATATTACTATATATAGCTTAATTATTCATATTGTTCTATATTTATTTTAGTTTGGAACTGTAAGAAATAATTACTTATAATGGTCCTCTGATATATTGTACTCCTCCCAACCCCCCACTCCCAATATTATCATTCCAGAAGGACAGCAAGACCTTTCCCACATTGACAAATGATAACAAGGTGAACATGGAACCTGAGCACTGGGGATTCTGGCATTCCAGAAGAATCCCCCAACCCCCCAACATGTCAAACCCCAAAACACACCTCCACCTGAATTTGGCTGGGCCCATTTTCCAGGGACTGGGGAACGAGGTGAAGATTTCTCTGGAATGGGAGATGACTAGTGTCCAGACTTTAATAAATATGCCAACCCTGATCCACAGAGCACAGAAGCTGCTACTCCATACTTGGAGCTACTGCTCCATACCTGGAGAGCTGCTATTCTATGAGCTCCAGAAAGGCTACTCTAGTAGCCCTTGAGTCCATCAGCCCTAAGGCTACTTAATTAGCACCTCCCCCATTCCACCAGCTATTAGACTGTTATGCTACCATGAACTTCTAAAAATAGAATTCTTTTCTTAATTCTGGATTGATAGGAGTTTGATGCTCCCATTCCCGGTGCAAGACTCTATTACAAACTTAGGTGTGTTTCTCCTACACAACACTATTATCATATAAGTGCAAAATTAAGTAGTTTTCCAAGGTCACAAATCTAATTAGTGTTTGAAAAAGAATACAGGTTTAGAACTGGACTCTAACTTTATTTTTCTCTTTAACAAGGCACTTAGTTGAACATGTCACAAAGTTTTGGGGAAGCAATAATTTCTTCATATGTAAAATGAAGTTCAATTAAGTTATAACTAATATTACTTCCAATTATTTTTTTTAAAGAAAGAGTCTGAGATTTCCAGTGAGCATTTTGTAGCACACTGGTTATGTATTGGAAGGAATGCTACAAAAAAATTCATATAAAAATTCACTTAATAATTAAATAAATAAAATATTTGCCACAAAGCACTTTTTGGATGAGGACTGCTGTCCACAAATTAAGCTAGCTTTGATAGATGGCTACAGTTTGAAAAAGACATGGAATCCTTGCTTTCTCAGACTAAAATTGTAGGCATGTCACACAGGAAAACTAGTGATCACCAGCACTGTGCTTTCTCTTTGAAGTAATTATTTCAAAAGATTACATTTAGTTTTTTAAAATAATCGCAAGGCTCTTAGTCTCATTTGCAATAGGGATTCAGACAGAGCATTCATCTTGCCAATAGCCCTCTTCTACTGATGAAAGAACCCTGCTCTGCTTTTTAATGCATTATTGTCTGTATCTCTCTGTTTGCTGAGATGGCTGAGGGAAACTCTCAACAGATATAATGGATTCAGAGAGGTGAGAATTACAGCCCTGGGTAAATGATAGGTTTTTTCCCCTCTTATTGAAATTCAGTCAACAGATGCAGGGTCATCTTGTCAAGAAAAATAGGCAGTATAAATGCAGTCAATGCCATAACCCCCAAATCTCATTCTGTTCCTTTTAATATTTGAGGGAACGATTAGTTAAGTTTTGAGATAAAGAGCAGAGATGAAGAAGATATCTGTCTCCCCGTTAATGACATCTATTTAATTGCCATATTTATGCAAATATCTCCTTTACAATTATGATCAAGAAAATAATAAAAGATCTCTTTGTGTTCCTGTACTGTGGGGGTGAGTTTTAAAGGGGAGGCCTGTGCATAGCATAGATTAGGAATGGAGCATCTACATTTCAGTGATTTGCTATCCTCATTGGTATAGATAGTTGAGTTGCACTCATGCTCTGTCCCCATTTGGGGGACGATAAGACCATAGAATGTTATATCTGTATCTTTTAGGGATCTTAGAGAGACTCAGAGAGACCCATGTCTCTCTGGCTAGTAAGTGGTCAGTATAGAATTAGAACCCATATTTCCTGACTAAGCCTTGCTCCATTATACCACTACTGACTTGGCAGTATATCGACAAAGAATTATGATCTTTGCCATAGAAACAGGAATTGAGGATGAAATTGATAGAGACAAAAGAGCAAACTGATAATAATAATAATATCATATTTGCATGGTGCACAAAGTTTAACAAGTGCTTTACTGAAGGTCTCATTTGACCTTCATGATAATGTTGTGAAAGTAGATAACAAGTATAAAAGGATTTGGGTTGGTGAATATACACGGTATTCTTAGCTGATGAAATTCCTATGTGGAAGGGATTAGGGAGAATGTTTCCACAAAAGCATGATGATATATAACGGAAAGGCCATACGCCTCCATTCACAGTCAGTCTGTTATCTGCATTGAGTCTGCTTAATTATGTGGTGAAGAGCTGGTCTATTGATTGGCTACTAAGAGAGAAATGGAGTGCATTCAAAAGATTATAATGGGTCAAAGAAAGTTTCTTCCTCTTCCTCTCTTGCTGTTTACCTGTATTTGAGTTCAAAGGCAAGAAATGTTGTAAGCCTCCAAATAGGGAAAGAAGCCCTCAGTCTTTTTCTCCAACCCCAACCCTATATAAAGTCCATTACTTGTGAGTACATGATCATGCTTTTGTCTCTGCAATTTTTTCACCTTTTTTTTTTTCTATTTTTAGGTGAAAAAGTATCAGAAATGGACACAACATTGTGAGCTTCAAGAAGTCAGAATGATGAAGTATCAGAGGTTCAGGAGCTAGAGTTCATGCCATATTTTGTGGCCAATCCAAATGGTTAAGATTGAAAATTCCTATACTCCTTGTTTGACCCATCTTATTAATATTAATTAATATTTTCACTTTATTAATTATTTTATTCTATAATATGATTATTAGTTATATATATACTTTGTCAATCTATTTCATATTGTATTTTATTTGAATAATGAATAAAAATAGAAATAGAGTTGATCATTAATAGTAATAATTTCTTATTAACATTAATAATTAATATGATATATTAAACTTAGCTAAGAGAGAGCTCTAGCAATTTGCCCACCTGGTATGCCAAATTTAGAAATAGACTTGTTGGAATGAATGGTATGTAGAAACTGTCTCAAAGACCTAGAATTAATGGCAATTCTGTTTTACTTATCTTTGTATTCCCCACAGTGTCTAGTATTGTGCTTAATACATAGTTGATGATATGAATTAAATTAAATGTTGATTAAGCTTCTGTTATGTTCAATGGAGACCAGTAAGTGATAGGGAAGATAAAACATTGAGATAAGACTCTAAATGGCGTTTCCAAACTGGGAAGGCAGGAAAGGGAGGGAGAGAAGAAAACAAGAGAGGAAGGGAAGGAATGAGAGAGAGAGGAAAAAAAGAGGAAGGGATGGAGCAAAGGAGGAAGGAAGGAAGGAAGGAAGGAAGGAAGGAAGGAAGGAAGGAAGGAAGGAAGGAAGGAAGGAAGGAAGGAAGGAAGGAAGGAAGGAAGGAAGGAAGGAAGGAAGGAAGGAAGGAAGGAAAGAAAAAAGATAGGAAGGAAGAAAGGAAGGAAGGAAGGAACAAGAAAGAGCAAAGGAGGAAGAAAGGGATAATTCAAATATGAACTTTTTTTGATTTAAAAAATTAAATTCATAGATCAGTGAAATAGTTTATAAAAACAAACTGTATATATTTAGCTAAATTCTTATTTTAAAGCTTATAAATATTTGTGAGCAGTTATTTCTACTACACTCACAATCTTTTCTGTTCCAAACAAATTCATCAACTGATGTATGTGTATACATATCAGCTATTCTTATGCTGCTTACCTGCATTAGAAATAATGTCCTTATAATGTCATTAGTCTTAATCTTTATCTCAAATTTAAGTATTTCATTCCTCATCTTTATCTTGGTACTGAAAATTTCTTTCTATACATCCCAGTCATGTAAAACTCTCTGTGTTCAAAACTGAGGTAATTATGCTCTGCCCTTTCCACTGCACTCCAAGTTCTCCCTTTTAACCATCGATAATTCCATGATCTGTTATGTTACCCTGACCTTTACCCAACCTTCATCTTCACAGTGCCAGGCATATAGTAGGCACAATATAAATGCTTACTCCTTTCCCTTTCCACTTCTCCCCACTCCCTCTCCACCTGCCTTATTCCTTGGGACAATGACACTCCTAAAATTAACCCCTAAAGACAGTGATATACAATTTGAACTCATTCTTTGCTGACTCATTCCTGGGTGATTAATCTACTTTCATCCTCTTATTCTCTTATTTCAGTGATTCTGAACTCCCAGCTGTAACTGATCAAACTCCATTCTTGGTCCCTATCCAACCAGTCCCTTCTTTCCAACCCCCTCAACCCAACTATCTCAATGTCTTTCTAAAGTTGTCCATCCCTTCCACTGTACTCTCTAGAATGCCTGCTCCACAACGAATTCACTTTTATCTTAGACCTTTTTCCTTCTTGCTTCCTCCATCTTCTTACACTCATTTGAAACCTGTGTTCCTACTGATAACACAGTATCCTTTGCCTCCCTTTCTAGCAATGGTTATACTTTCATTTGTACCCCCAATTCACTAGTCACGGTGGGATATTTGTAATATTTCTTGCTGCCCATAGAAACTTCCAAGCTATCTGCCTATCACTCATTCAGTAATCTCTCTTCCTTTGAAGTTTACTCAATCCATATTTATTACCCAATCAAGATTATAGGGGCTATTGTCTTCATAACTCCAAGATACTTTCCTTCACTTCTCAAGAAGTCAGTGCCTGGGATGCCCATCAATTGGGGAATGGCTGAACAAACTGTGGTATATGTTGGTGATGGAATACTATTGTGCTAAAAGGAATAATAAAGTGGAGAAGTTCCATGGAGACTGGAACAACCTCCAGGAAGTGATGCAGAGCGAGAGGAGCAGAACCAGGAGAACATTGTACACAGAGACTAATACACTGTGGTATAATCGAATGTAATGGACTTCTCCATTAGTGGCGGTGTAATGTCCCTGAACAACTTGCAGGGATCCAGGAGAAAAAAACACCATTCATAAGCAAAGGATAAACTATGGGAGTGGAAACACCGAGAAAAAGCAACTGCCTGAATACAGAGGTTGAGGGGACATGACAGAGGATAGACTCTAAATGAACACTCTAATGCAAATACTATCAACAAGGCAATGGGTTCAAATCAAGAAAATATCTAATGCCCAGTGGACTTACGCGTCGGCTATGGGGGGTGGGGGGAGGAAAAGAAAATGATCTATGTCTTTAAGGAATAATGCTTGGAAATGATCAAATAAAATATATTTAAAAAAAAATAAAAAAAAGGGAAAAAATTGAAAAAAAAAAAAAGAAGTCAGTGCCTGGTTTTATCTTCTCCCCAACTTCTGCCCTCATCCTCTGGGACTCCAATATGCATATGGATACTTTATCTTTATCTTTATCTTTATCTTCCCAATTTCTTAATTTCCAATTACCTACCTCTTCTCCTTTCCTCCTCTACACATGACAGTCATGCTCTTTATCTTGTCATCACCCACAAGTATTCCACATCTATGCATATAAAGTCTGAAATTAAGTTATAGGATCAGTCTGTTGTCCTTCTCTATCTGCCTAGCAACCTTAAAACATATTCTTTTTTTTCCACCTTGACATCCGATTCATTCAGTTATATTGGTTACACTCTCTTGACCCCTGGGCAAACCAATTAAATTATGTACTGATTTAATTTTGTAATCTCAATTGATTTAAACTCAATTGTCTTTTTACAAAATCCTTACCCCTTTATTCCATTGACAGCCTTGACTAGCCAAGTGTCCCTTTCCTCCCTTTCCAGCAATGGCATTACACCCATTATAACAATGCCTTCACTCCTAAACAGATGCTGGGATGAATGGAGCCAGAAAAATTCTCAAAATTATGTTGACTGCATCTAATTACAAATTTATGCTATATAATCTCAATTGGACTGCAGGAAGGCAATACTTTTACAATTCTCTAATCAGTTCATTATTCCACACCACAGTAGCTTTCCCAAAGCTTTTTCCATTTCCTTTTTATACCTTCCATGACTTCCCCAAACCTTCTCATCTTCTCAGCTTGGAATCTTGCCTATTTAACTGAAAAAAAAAATCAAGTTTTTCACCAGGAGTTCCTTACTCTGTGGCAGACCTTGATGACCTCAAGCCTAAACCACTGTTATAGCCTAGGAATTGGCCCCCTTCTCCTAAGTCTCTCTCCATGCCATTCCATTCTCTATTCAATTGACAAAGTGATGGTCTAAAGCACTGGCCATTAACATAGTGTTATTTCGCCTCATCCTGTTAGATCAACTTTAGTAGCTTTCCAGAATAAATATAAAATCCTCTATTTGGCTTTAATAGCACTTCATAACCTGGTCCCTTACTATGTTCTAATGCTCTTATACCTTAAATCCCACTAACATATTCTACAAACTGGTCTCTTTGTTACTTGAATAGGATTCTTCAACTTTGCTGAATCCTGTGTCTGGAATTGTCCTTGTAACCCTCTCTTGGCTTTTCTGCTTCTCTCTTGGCTTCTTATTTTTAATCTAAGCTATTTTCTACAACTGTTTGTTCAAGAAGCCTGTTCAATCCTTTATCCTGGCACCTTTTTGTCAATTATCTCAGATTAATTATGTATTTATAACTATATGTTTTTTACACAACTGTCTGCCTGTAGTCTCTTTCAGTAGATGATAGTTGGCTCATTGAAAGCAGACATTGTTGTTCCCCCCACCAGTTCTTTGTATCCCTAGAATTTAGCACAGTGCCTGGCACATATTTGTCACTTTATAAAAATACTTATTGATGATTACCTCTCTTTCCTAATTTCTGTCCATTCCCATTCTCCCAGAGTCATACAGGTTCAACAACTTTGTTCCATGATTTCCTCAGAGTTTCAGCTAGTACCCAAGAACTTCAGGACAATAATGGTTGATCATGCATGCCATAGGAAAGTAGCAATAAATTGAAGAGTCTTGTAATGCTTTTGTTTTGCAATCATTATTTCCGGTTTCATTGTTTGCTTTGGGACATCCCTATAGTTCCTGGGTACTATCCAAAATCCTCGAGTTGAGAAATATTAGTATAAAAAAATCTTTGTTGAAAGGGAGACCTATTATTTCTATATTTTTACTAGAATTTTCTTGTATCATGATTTCTCTAAGGGTTAGCCCAAGTATAACTTAGCTTCTCAACCATGCTAAAAGTGCTTCAAGGGCAATGGCCCTATTGTTTATTTCTATTGCATTCTTGAGCCATACACAGTAGTTACTCAACAAGTGAACTGGAGTCATTGGTAAGTGAGAGGAGGAAGGTCTTTTTGCTAAAAACCAAGACCTACAGTCAGGAATATTTGAGTCCTAATCTGTCTTCAGACACTAGTTGGGTGACCCTGATAAAGTTACTTAACCACTACTTGCCTTTGTTTCCTCATCTGTAAAATGAGGACAATAATTAGCACCTATCTCCCAGAGTTTTTATGAGGATGAAATGAGATAATATTTGCAAAGCACACTGTAGGCCTTAAAGCATTATATAAATGATAGATATTGTTATAATCTATGAAGCTGATAAACTCTGAGAATGCTACTGATAGTGTATGTGTCTTGGGGGTGGGGTGAGGTGGGGAAGAATATCATGAAAGACAATTGAGGATAATTGAATCCCTAGTGATATAGCACAAGAATACTAAATATTTGGAAAAGGACTTAATTGCATGACTACACTAGATAATGTGAATGTGAATATTTTATTGGATTCTAAATAAGTGGGGTTTTGAAGACCTAAATCATAGCCTTTTTTCCAACCCTGGTTCAATATATGATCATGAATAAATGGTTGCTTCCCTTGCCCGTGTCTCAGCTTTTTCCTCTGGAAAATAGGAGGTGCCTTGTTTATTTGCTTCCAATGTTTGGGGAGAATCAGATAAACTCTGCCTTTTGGAGTGGAGAGGGGAATTGTTCAACTGAAAAAAGCACCATGTGAAAAGTAAGATATTGTTGAGTTTTTCCTGAATCAGATGCTGTGCTTGATTTTTCATACATTGATATGTTATAGAAGACATCTTGGTAAAAATACTGTGGTTTTCATTAGCATAATATTTTGTAAAAATATAATAACAAATTTCCACATAAGTTTTCTGAAGTTATATAATCCAAATTGTCTCCCTCCCTCCCTTCCTTCCCTACTCCTGGAGCTGACAAACAATTCAGTCTAGGTTATAATGTATTATCATACACAACACATTTCTATATTGTCCATTTTTGTAAGAGAATAATCATATAAAAACCCCAAACAAAAACCCAAATAAACTAAAGTGAAAAGTCCCATCTTTGTTCTGCATTCTGACTCCAACAGTTCTTTCTTTGGAGGTGAATAGCATTCTTTATCATAAGCTCCTCAGAATTGTTCTAGATTGTTGTATTACTGATAATAGCTAAGTCTATCACAATTGGTCATTTCACAATATTGCTATTTCTGTGTACATTGTTCTCCCGGTTCTGTTTATTTCCCTCTGCATCAGTTCATATAGGTCATTCCAGCTCTTTCTGAAATCATCCTATTTATCATTTATTAAAGCACAATAGTATTCCATTACCAACATATACCATAATTTGTTCAGCAATTCCTCAGATGATGGACATCCCTTCAATTTTCAATTCTTTGCTACCACAAAAAGAACATCATATTTTAGACATTCTCAAGTAGTTAGAGCTGATTTAGCCTAGATTTAGCTGATGATATTCTGAGACTTAAACCAGACTGCGATTGGCTCCCATAAAGTGGGGGAACAAACGGAAGTGCAAGAAAACTGCTTTAAAAAGGCCCACTCGAAGATTCAGTCATTCTCTCTGTGTTGGTGAGCTGGAGTGGAGAAGACTCTTTCCCTGGATCCTGTGTCGACTTGCAGTGGTGAGTAGAGTGATTCCTTCCTTGTTTCTTTGGTGAAGAGACCCTCTCTGCTCATTGGCATTTTGGTGGGAAACTTCCTTCAGTGTGAGTTCTGGTAAGGTTCTTGGCCATCTTAGCCTTATGTGCACTGAAGTTTCTTGGCAGATTTTTCAGTGTCTCCTGGTTCTTTGGATTTTGGCTTCCTAATTAGGACTTTGGATTCTGGTGAGATTCTCTTTTGGATTCCTATTTGTGGTCTGGAGACATTAGGATTAAATTTAGGGTATTTGCAGTTGGTCAGTACTTTCTATCTCTTTATCTACATTTTTCCACTTTCACTCTTTCCACTTCTTTGTAAATCAAGCTGCCCAAAATCACTTTGACTTAGGCTGTAATATTTTTAAATTGGCAACCACAGTATTACTTTAGAATTATCATATATATCATAAAACCTAAATTTAAATTCTTACAATAGTATGTCTTCATTTTTATTCCTCTTTCATTAAAATGAAATGTATCCCCTCTACCATACTATCTGATCTTGATGCATTTCCTACTTGAACAATAGATGCCTCTGTCTCATCTCTCCCTTTTAGTCAATTTAATCATTGAGGTGACTCAAAGAAGATGAAATTGAATAGGGACAAATGTAAAATCTTGCATTTGAGTTAAAAAACTCAATTTTACAAGTAAAAAGGTAGATATGCCTTGGCTATGTAAGAGTGGTTGCAAATTCAGCACAAATCAACAGGGTAACATGGAATCCAAGAAAACTAATGGAATCTTAAGAATCATTAAAAATATAGAACTAAGGAGATGACAGTTTCATTGTAAAATATAACAGTGACTCATCATCATCATCATCAATATTATCTCCAACAAAACACTGACAATTTATGCAACATTTTCATGTTTTCAAAATACTCTCATATATCAGTCTCATTAAATCCAGACAACAGTCCCATGAGGCAGGCACCATTATTACTTACCTCCATTTTACAGATGAATAAAATAAGTTTCAATCAGAGAGATTGTCACTTACTTACAATTTCACATATTAATATCTCAGCAAGGATTTTAGCCTAGATCTTCCTTACTTGTAGGTCAGAACTCCAACCCCCATGCTTCCATTTTGTACTTGGCACATTGGGCTTAATAATGTGTTTTCAACTGAAGAGGAAAGAGAGAGCATGATATTGTGTGTGTGTGTGTGTGTGTGTGTGTGTGTGTGTGTGTGTGTGTGTGTGGTGTTAACAGATCATCAGGAGTGAAGACTTGCTGCTCCTTTGGGATGGACAAAGGATACAATATATTGGGGCTAGCTATTACTATGGGTTTTCAGTAAAATTGCATCTGACATTTCAAGAGAACTATTCTGACGGCAATGAAACTTTCTATTTCAACTAAAAAAGAACTAGAAGACAGGACAAATAGGTGTGATTTTCAGTGGCCTGAAAGATTCTTGCAAAAGGTATATATTGATTTCTGAGCTTGCTGCACAAATGAGTATATTGATCCCATCCTTTTTACTGGATGTCCCAAGCTTCATTTTCTCTTCATTTGGAAATAGCAATTTAGGAGAAAGAGGTCTGAATAAGAGAGCCAGTGAAAATGTGGGAGCTTCTTTTTAAAATCCTGAAGTTTGCCTAACCTTTTAACAATCTGTGTATTGTTTAGGCCTCAAAAGGAAAAAGGAAACTTCATTTTTTCAGCAGCAAGTTGCCACAACACTCCTAGTCATTGAAAGTGGTTTTATTAAGGAAAGATGAAATGGTGAAAACTTCCTATATTACCTTGTGAGTTCAATAGCACTTGAATTCTTTTTCATTCTGCCTAGAGCAGTTGCCTCAGATGTCTCAGAATGGGTAGTGTGAAGGGAAAAATATTTCTTTCTTAAAGTCTTTTTATTGTGTCTTTTGTATTGAATTGAAGAAGGGCAATAAGGACAAGAGACTGGAGGACCCATGCTCATTGAAGAATGGAATTAGGTCCAATGGAAAGATATAGAAAAGCTTGTTGATTGATTGTATAGACTGGATCAACTACATGAAGTTCATCTATGATTATCTACATAATTGGACTTCCAACTAAACCTAGGGATATTCTGCTAAGGAATGTCTCAGAAGGACATGGGATTCCTAATTATTGGGAAGAAAAAAATGCTAAATGTGTTGTGTCTGCCAGTTATGAAGGATGTAGGAAGTTTTTACCAGAGCATCTATGGGGAGAAATATGTGATTCCAGAGACTCTTCAGGAGAGACATGTAAGGGAAGCTGGCTCCATAACATTTTCCAGATTTCCAACTTACACATTTAGACAGCCTATGTGGGATATCTTATACTGATTTGCTCTTATAGTTGTACAAAGGAGAAGGTAATGGACCAGTAGCCAGGAAGATCTGAGTTCAAATTATACTCAAGGGGGGTTGAACTTGATGGTCTTTAATATCTTTTCTAACTCTAATTCTATATCTCTATATTTCTTTATGAATATATATATGTATGTAAAACACAGTGGAATTGCTTGTCAATTCTGGGAGGGGGGAGGGTTTTGGGAAGGTGGAAATAAGAATCATATAATCATGGAAAAATTTTTAAAATAAAAAAATTTAATTAAAAAACCCTCAAAATCTATGATTATCAGGTTTAAACATTGGACTTAGGTATACGAAAGTACAGGCATCCCTTTCACACCTTCTTGGTTAGGGGCAAAGAGCCCCTGTGATCTGGAAAAGCCTAGTAAAATTTTTTGGTCTCCTTTTGTACCAGAAAAGATGTCTGATTTATTTTTCTTTTATGGGGGTGTTTACAGTATCTTACATTCATTTAAGAGATACTAAACTTTTAAAGATATTTCTACATTTCTAGCCTTTGTATGCCATTTGCCAGCTTTCTCATTCTTTTTGTAAATTCTAACTTTTTACTTAGGTAAACGTTTTTTAAAATTATAATTAGTTATGGAATTAAAAGAGATAAACTAGGTTTATAGTATATGATACTATACTTGTATTTTATGTATTTATAAATTTTTAAATTTTTTCTGTGTCATTTGCAGCTTCTACATAACTCCCCCCAAATTCTCATTTGATTTCATAAGCCAACCCATGATTTAATGAAACCATGATGAGGAAAATTGAGATGTGGATGGGATACATATGCTAGCTATAGAGCAACCCTTTCAAATGTTTATAACAAGCTTTTACTTGGTGAAAAAAAATGACTCTCCTGTCACAGATTATTGTATTTAGTCACTCAGTGTCAGTACAGAATACCTATTTTACAAAAGTTTGGGTCATTTTCTTTGCAGAAATGAGTTTGCCATGGGCCCTTGCATTCATCTTTAGGTGTTTCTCTGTGGGAAAAGGTTGAGGGCTTTGTTTGAAGCTGCAATGGATTTGTGCTAAGGGAGCATGAATTTGTATCTAGAATGTTAACTTGGGAGATCTCTCATTTTCCTCATTTGTAAAATAGTAATAATACAAGTTGTCCTCCTTATCTCACAGATTTCTGTGAGAAAAGTGCTTTGTAAAATTTAAAATGTTTTGAAAATTGTTATATTCTAAATGGATGGGGAATAGTACAGAAGGAGTTTTGTTTTGGGTTTTTTTTTCTTTCAAAATAAATAGCTTCTTTGGAGGAGTAACTGAGCCTACATGTGCAAAGTTCCTTTAATAGTCTCTCACAAAAAGAAACATCCCACAGATTACTGGGAAAGTCTTGATAAAGTGTGTTGGAAGTCCTTTGAAAGGACATTGGAGCATGAATAAATGTAGATGATACCACCTCATAAAGACAAGGCCTTTTGATTATCTATAGAGGCATTCTAAAATGCCTATCAACCTCAGTCTCAGTGACTTTTTCTTTTGCTATGCTCTTAGACTCTTTGTCTTTTTTCCCCTTTTTGTAGATAAAAGGAATAGAGCTTACAATTTTTGTTAGTTTTGAAAGGCCAGAAGAATGAATGTCTCAGGCATCCTTGTATTTCAGAGTTTGGATTTGAAGCCAGAATAGTACTGATGCCTGAAGAAGCAAGGAGAGATCTTTGGCAGCCCAATCCATTAATGGCTGAGTCAAGGACTAATCTGGCAGTGATGTGGATATAAACTTGGTAGGAGCAATAGAATGTAGGAACTAAGGAATGAGCCTATTTTTCTAAGAAACCAATGAGGTATATGATTCCTCTGAAGCACTGAGGGATATGTTTATGCTTTTTTTTGGTATATCTTCTAAGTAAAATCTTTTTGTAAAATCTGCCTGATGTTAAATGTTTAAATGAACCAGGTGCAGCAGTCACTGGCACCTAACAAGGGGAAGAATTCAGCTAATGGGTGCTCAAGTCAATAGCAACAGAGAAAAGACAACCCAACCTCTCAAGATACTTTAGAATCCTTAGGGACAAATGAAGGAGAGTGAACCATAGCCATTATCGGTGAAGCCTTGAAGTTTGTTAGCTTTGGCACTGAATAGATAATTACATGCTGATTTTCTTTGTAACGGTAGCATTAATAATTATTATGCATCTGATTTTTTTCTCCATTTTTCTAGAGCTAGAAACAAAGTACTACAGAGAAAGGGTGATGGAGTCAGAAGATCTGGATTCAGATCCAACCTTACTTACCTTTATGTACTTAACAAATCAATTACTCATTCTAAGTCTGTTTCCTCATCTGAAAAAATGGGTTAGATGGACTCTATGGAACAATCTAGTTCTGAATCTATGTTCTTGTGATTCCATAGGTCCCATGAGATCATTTGGTAGTCATATGCCTTTCTAGTCCTTCTATAGCTTTGGTGTAATGCTCCTCTATTTTTTTCAGCACACAATCTACAGAGAGTGTGGTTGTGGTGAGATGGTAGTGTTGGGGCTGACTTCCACTCAGGCACAGAAGTTTGCTTCCCTGTGAACACCAGAAACCTTATTCTCATTCACTGTCCAGGGCCAGACCTATAAGTCTGGGACTGGTAAAACCATTCTACTTTTTATCTAACTAGATGGTTGGCAGATAGGATTTGGGCTCTTCAGGAATGGGGGCAATTACAATCCCTAGCCAGCTATGGAAATGAATCTGGATGAAGGGAGCTATGTGTTAAAGAGGAATGGAAGTGGCTGCCTCCTCTCCTTGCCCAGGAAACTTGTCTTTCTGAAAGAGAGGAGAATTGTACTGCATACTAACAATGAGGAACACAATAGGCAGGAGATCAAAGCAACCTCCTGCTGTGTACTTTTGAATCCTGAAGTGACAAGAAATAGAAGATAGGAAAGGAAGAAATTCAATTTCCCAGATAACAGTCTCTCATCTTAAAAACAAAACAAAAAATCAGTAGAGCATCTCTTTAGAATTTGTAAATAGTATTCTCAATAGGATGCCACAATTAAGATGGTTCTTTAAGAATACAAATAAGAACTACAAAGGAAGATAAGGACCATTCATGGAATTAGAAATATAGAACTAAAGGGAATCTCTGAGGTTACCTAGTTCAAATTAATTAATTTACAGATGTGGAAACTGAAGCCCATGAAGTTTAAATTATGCAATATTACATAGGTCATAAGCAGGATTTGGACTCATATCCAATAAGAACAATTAGTGCTTTTTCCATTGTACCAACCATTTAAAGAGAGTAGTAAAATATCTGGAGGCAGGGTAGAATAATGTATAGATGGAACATTCTTAAGTCAAGAAAATTGGGTTCAGGCCCTGTCTTTGACACATGCAAACTCTATGACTATGGATAAATTCAATTACTTAATGCTCTAAGGAACTCTCTAAATGAGTTGCTAAGTTTCTTGAATAGAGGGAGATTCCACGTGGGGTATTTACTACTCCAGTGAAATTATAGAGTTGAACAATAACAAAAGAGTCAAGGAGAAATGAGTACAAAATTATATACAAAATTCAGCAAGGTGACTCAGTGTATAGAGAGCCAGGCCTAGAGAAAAGAGGTCCTATGTTCAAATGCTTCCTAATTGTGTGACCCTGGGCAAGTCATTTAACCCCCATTGCCTAGTCCTTAACTCTCTTTTGCCTTGGAAGAGATACTTAGTATTGGTTCCAAGATGAAAGTAAGGGTTTTAGAAAAAATGTATATACAAAAGTCACCAAATTTTAGGCTAATTTAATGGAGATACTTTGATATAAATTTATCTTATTCTTTATCTCAATATAGGGTGGAGTACTTACTAAGTAAATCTAAGAGGTAGCAATCTATTTTCTCTGTCAAGTAACTTAGCGGGTAATGTAGCCTAGGGAAGTCTGATTTTTTTTAGTTCATTTTCTATGTAATAAGATGTTTGTACCATATCCATGCCTTCTAAAGCCAATTAAGCCTCTTATTTCCCTAGCTACCCTCTTCCCTGTCCAATATAGAATATGTCATTATGGTTCCTGCCTTGCCTCCCTATAGCCCTGATATTCATCTTTTTTTACAGCCCAATAATATTCCAGTATATTCGCATACCACAATTTGTTTATTTCTAATCAATGATCAACTACTTTGTTTCTAATCTTTTTCTACCTCAAAAAAAGATGTTACTATAAACATTCTGGCATGTATCATCTTTTTATCTTTGGTATATACAATTTTTCTATCTTTGACCTCTTGGAGTATGTACCCGAGTGATATCTTTGGGTCAAAGGCTATGGACATTTTAGTTACTTGCTTACCAATACTTCTAAATCCTTTTCCAGAATGAATGGACCAATTTAAAACTCTCCCAGTAGTTCCTTTCTTTCCATAACCTCTCTGACACAGATGATTCTCTCTTTTCTCAACTTTGCCAATTTGTTGACTGTAAGGTAAAACCAAAGTGTTTGGATTTGCATTTCTGTTATTATTAATGATTCAGAGCAATCTTTCATATGATAACTTTTGATAACTTCCTACTACAAATGATGTTTACTAGTGGTGTAATTAATAGGCATTTGCTCAAGATATGAACATAAACTCAGGACATAGTACATGTGAAATAAAGCAGATGATAGGAAACTTAGAAACTACTCCAGTTAAATGGAAGGGGAAATGTAAGAAAGTAAAGTCAGGTCATTTTTATAATGAGCTGCCTTGAGTGAAAAATAAAGCTTTGGAGCTGAGGTTCTCATCCAATGACTTAAAAGGTTGGTTAATGCCTTGGGCTATGTTCCTTAATAGACTTTCATGGAAAGTTCTTGCCCAGAATATAGATGTCACTATCACCACCAACAAAGAGCAAGATACTGTGCTATACATTTGAAAAATATTTAGCCCTACTCAAAATGATGAATGCCTTTGGATAATAATTAGGAAATGTTTAGCTTTGGAATATCTAGAAGTACGCGTGGTGATGTGGTATTACACAAAGAGCATGGCTAGAGAGCATTCTTGACAGTGCCATAAATTTTATTCATTTAAAAATTATTGTTATTTATTTCATTATTTCCCAATTACTTGTAAAAAATTGAATAATTAAAATTTTAAATTGTTGCATTCCAAATTCTCTTCCTTCCCCTACTCTACTCCTCTCCTTGAGAAGGCAAATCCTATTTTTGATTATACATGTGAAGTTATGTCAAACATTTTCATGTTAGGCATGTGGCAAAAGCAAACACAAAATAAATAAATAAAAATACAAATTTGCTAAAGAGAAGTTTCAATGTGCCTTCAGAGTTCATTAGTTTTATTTCTGAAGTGAATAACATTTTTTATCATGAGTCCTTTGGAATTGTCTTGGTTCATTATCTTGATCAGGTTACCTAAGGTTTTTATGGATGATCATCTTACTATATTGCTATTACTATGCATAATGTTCTCCTAGTTCTGCTCATTTCATTTTGCCTGAGTTTATATACCTCTTATCAGATTTTTTCTGAAACTATCCTACTCATCATATTTATAGCACAATAGCATGCCATCAAATTCATATACCACGAAACAGCTAGATAGCTCAGTAGAAATAAAAAAGGGAAGCCAAGGTTCAAGTCTGGCCTCAGATACTTCCTAGCTTTCTTACCAAAGCAAATAAATTACTTAACCTCAATTGGCTTATCCTTATAGCTCTTCTGCCTTGGAACTATTAGGAATATATTGATTCTAATAAGTTGAGTGGCAGGAGAGAACTTTTGCCAAGCTGCATCAATACCATTTCTGGAGTTTGGAGCTTATGCTCTGTTAGAATTCTGTTGGAATTCCCTGGTGGGGGGTGAAAAATTTAACTGCTAGAGAGAGATCTGGGATTCTGAGCAGTTTCTAACTGACTGGATCTGAGATCTGACCTTTGGTCCAAGAAGGAGCATCTTTCTGAGCTCCCTGGCTTTTCCCCATGGAAACATTTTGGGAATAGTTGAAAGGCAGTTGGTCTGACTGACTGAAGTTCTCTGGGATCTTAGCTGATCCAAGAAGCAGCATTTTCTCTGAGCTCCTTGGTTTTTCCCTGTGACCGTTTGGAAATAACAGGACTTGGAGTCCATTGATTATTTGGCTGCAGTTGGAGTGAAGTTACTAAAGAGAAGAAAACCAGATCTTGGTTTTCTCTGGGCTGTGGGGAAACCTAGAGCCAAGGCTGAATTTCTGCTGGGCCTCACCAACTTGATCTAGCTGGTCTTTTGATAATTTTTGGAATCAGAGATTGAGATAAATATATTTTTATAAGTTATTAGAAATAGGTTATTTAGATAGAAAATTTGGTTTTTATTTAGAGGTAAGGAGAAGTAGGGTAGCCTGGTTTCCAGGAGAAGGCAGACTGTGAGGTCTAGTTGAGAGCAGGTAAAAAGCTTAGTATCTGTTAAATTTATTTGTGATTGGACTCTGAATATATAATAGGTGGTTGCCAGGGATTTAAATTTCTAAATCCCAAGTGAATTACTAAAGTAGAATGAATTTATGGTAGTTTATTTACAATAGAGAGAAGATATTAAGGAATGAGAGAGAGAGAGAGAAAACTCTGGCTTCCTCTAGGCCAGTTAGAAATTTCTAATCCCCAGCCAAGGGAAGAGAGTCTCAAGACAATGGGACTTTCTGAAAGGTAGAGTCACTAAGTCAGCTTTTCATTCATCAAAGATGACCCTCTAAATGAAAAGAAGTCTGGGTATCTGTCTTCCAGTCACTCCTCAAGTGTCTATCTCCAGTCTCTCCTCTGAGTCCAATTCTGAGTCAGAGATCCTTCATCCAAATTGAAACCTGAATTAATCCTCTTCTGGCCTTTCATCCTCTTTTTAAAGAATCTTTTTCTCTTGTGTCACCTCCTCTAAATTTCATGTCTACCAATCACAGCAGTCTCTTTTCTCCAGGACTGCCCACTCTTTAGTTCTTACCTTCTTTGGTTAGATTATATTTTTGGGGGGATTACTTAATACTGTTTTTGATAAGTTCACCTTTTGTAGTTACTTAACACCTTTTTGTGGTTAAAATGGGTAAATGTACTTAAAATAATTGAGTTATCACATTTTTGTAGATTAAAATCTAAAATTAGATTGTGGATTACAATTCTAGCTTCACTATAAAGGAAGAGCTAAGTACCTTCATTGTTACAATCAGGAGATTACAATTTTATCTTTACAATTAAGGAAGAGCTAAGTATCTTCATTGTTACAATCAGGATATAGCTAAATCCAATCTTCACATATCCCTTAGTTTTAGGGTTTCTTGGTTATTTAGCAGCTTCTTAAATCATTATAACTTTATTTAACTTTTATTAAAGTAAGATTAATTTTTATTCTGCTTCTATTTTATTCATTGCACAACCTACAAGCAAGGCCCAATACTATTACCTTGGCCCTTGTATCTAGAATATCTGATTAACAACAACAATCAGATTCTGAGTCTAGTTACTATCTTTAACAGTTTCCAACAGAACCAATACTTGGTATTGATTCTATGACAGAAGGTAAAGGTTTAAAAAATAAACACATACCATACCTTGTTTACCATTTTCCAATTTATGGGCATTCCTTCAATTTCTAATTCTTTGCTTCCATAAAAACAGCTGCTTTAAATATTTTGGTTCAAATTTGTCCCTTTACCTTTTCTTTGATCTTCTTGGGATACAGTCCTAGTAGTGGTATTGCTTGGTCAAAGAGCATGCACATATTTATTGTCTTTTGGGAGTAGTTCTAAAATGTTCTTCAGAATGGTTGGACTAATTCATAATCCCACTAACAGTTCATTAGTGTCCCAAGTTTTTCATATTCCCTCCATCATTTGTCATTTTTATTTTCTGTCATGTTAACCAATTTGACAGGTGTATCTCAGAATCATTTTACATTTCCCCAATCAGAAATGATTTGGAGCATTGAGTGCCATACATTTTAGAAATTTTAATTTCAATATTGATGAATAAGTATTTTCAGGCACAGAAAGGCAAAGAATTTGTCAGGTAATATTAATTAAATCTCTACTTTCTCTCTTTGCTTTCCTGGACAAGGTTTTAGGCTTTATTATGCAAATGTTGATGCCCAGAATCCTATGCCTTGCCTTGGCTGTGGAGACAGCCTTGGGTTCTTGAAGATTGTGCTTTTGGCAAGTCCTGGAAACAAGTACTGGAAGTGTTCTGGACAGAGGCTAAATGATCCATCATTGCCTAATGTAAGAAGCAGAGTATAATAATGAATAAAGTACTGGACCTATGGTCAGGAAGACCTGAGTTCAAATTCTTCCACATATATCCTTGCTACCTGTGTTGTCTTGGACAAGTCACTCAACTTCTCTGTGCCTCAGTTTCCTCACCTGGATTTGGTATCAAAGGCCTCTTAAAATTCTTTCTAGCTTTAAATTTATAATCCTGTGAACTACAGAGATGGCTACCAGGCAAGGAACAACAGTACAAAGTTATCTACTAAAGCATGGAGGGATTGGAAGTTGCATTGATGGGTATGATAATATTAAACAAGTAATGGATTCTCATAATGAAATATAATCTTGACATTGTCTATAGATATGCCTCATTAATGAAAAGGTGTGTTCCTGAAAACCTGTGCAAATCATTTTTTTTTGTATGTAAATCGAATCTTATTTGAAATCCCACTAGGAAGATCCTGTTTAAAAGAAAACAGAAATAAAAAAGAGAAGAAACTTTTTGCATCTGATTAATCATGCTTTTATTAGCTGTAGGACCTTGGGCAAGTGCAAGTTACTTAATGATGTCTGCCTCAGTTTCCTCATCTGTAAAAGGATCTGGAGAAGGAAATGACAAACCACTCCAGTCTCTTTGCCAAGAAAATCCCCAAAAGATGTCATGAAGACGTTTTGAAAATGACCAACAACAAACAAATCATCTAATTTATCTCACTTAGATTTTCAAGGGTTTTTATATTATTGTTTTTTAAAGCAGTTATCACTTCTGACTTGCTTCTCAGTTCTCCTTTGAGAACCACAGTTCTCCCTATTTTAAAGTTATATGTATATTAAGTATTGGTTCTTATAGTATATCAATATCCTCTACACACATTATTGTATAAAGAACTCACGTCCTCCAGGCATATGGTGATTATATTAGTCTTAGCTACCTTAGTTACTGAATGGTAAAATGACGTACTTGGATTCACACAGACTACGCATAGAAATCAGGACTTGAACTCAGGATTTATGACTTCAGAGTCAAACCTTTGCTGGCCAGGCTACATTGTTTCTGAAGCTATTAATTTTCGGCATTGATACTTATACCCAAGCCCAGCCTTTTAATATAAACCTTTACCTTCCTTCTTAAAAGCAATACCTCATTGCCCCCAAGCACCTGCCTTTTAAGAGAGTATATTGGTCTGGATCAATCAAACAATCTGTACTAATTAATCATTAATCAACATTTATTAAATTCCTACTATGTTCCAGGCACTGTGCTAAGTGATGGGAATAAAAACAAAACAAAACAAAAAAACAGCCAAAAAAAAAGGCAAAAGACAGTCCCTGCTCCCTAGAAGAAATGGCTAATGGAGTAGATGAAATGAATCATTTCTGCTTTGACCACATTTTCTTTCAACAAAATCATAGAAATTGCCCCTGGAATGGTGTAGTGAAAAGAGCTTTGGGTTTGGAGGACTGACCTCAGGAAATCTGTCACTCACTCACAGTATATGACCCTGAGTAAGTTGTTGATCTCTCATCTCTTGGTTTCCACATTGGTAAAATGCCAGAATTGGAGCAGACTATCTCTTAGGGCCCTTCCAGTTTTGTGATCCCATGACTATGTGGTTCAGTTATTAGCTAAATTTCATTTTACTGGCATTGCGCCCTAGATTTTAAAATATTTTATTGTTGTTACTGCTACATTGTAGCATGAGTTCAGTGGATAATATTTGTACATTTTACAGATGGGATAACAGAGACCCCTTTTTGTTTTAAAAAATACTTTCTCAGCAGTAAGAAGCATGTCAGAATAATTCTGACTCTAACAAACAGTACTTGGATTAGGGCTGAAGAAATGGGTGCCAAAATTCCAGGTGCTAGTTGAAAAAAGTAAGAATGGCCTCTAAGCACCCTACAAAACTCTGCAAGAATGTTAGCTAATCAGTGAGTACTTTGGATTCCTGGAGCTACCTCTGACAAACATAGGCTTTGTCCTGGGAGTAGTCTGCCCTCAGGCTTGCTGAAGCAGGTTAAGCAACTGATTTCCCAGCAACTGGCACCAGAACCCAAAGTGGGGCAGGTTCACTGGGAGTAAGTTGATCCTAGATCAAGTCAATTCAGTCTAATCATAGATCTCTACATTTAACTCTTCATCTTGGCTCCCCAGCTCCAGGCACTCTCATCTTTCTTTCTTTTCCAAACTCTCAGACTCAACTAATGAATGACTGAATGGGGCTTGAGTAGGTCAAATTTTAGGCCTTTTAAAATTTTTTATTTTTTGGCTCTGTAATTTTATCAGAATAGCAAAGAAATTCTGCCACTAGAGAGGAACCTAGTTCTGGAGTTAGAAGATCTGGGTTCATATTCTGTCTTTATCATTTGCCACCTATGATCTTGGGCAAATCATCTCTTTGTACCTCAGTTTCCTGATCTATAAAATGAGATTGTTTGACTAGATAATCTCCAAGGTTCCTTATAGTTCTAAATTTATATCTTTGGTCTACAGTTTAATAGAGTGGCTACAGCACTAGAAATAGTGGCTATGGCACTAGGGATTTGCCTGGGGTAATAGTGTATATCTATAAACATGTTATGCAAACATCCTGAATCAAGTTTCCTCTCTTTTATGCATTGGCATCCTAGACAGCTGAGGCATACTAAGTGTAGAACTAAAAGGAGCAGGAACATAACCCAAATCACAGATCACAAACATGGAAAGGGCTTTAAGGAGGATCTGGCTCTCATCTTGCAGCTTAGGAAGATGAAGGACAGGTTTGTCTACGCTCACAGAAACCCTAGTTTGCTGGTTGATTGGGGAAAAAATGTGTGTCTCAACTCTCATTCCAGTGTACTGACTTTGTTCAGTGGTATCCAACTCTTTGTTGGCATTTAAGACTCTAATCAATCCCTAACCTATCTCTAAGGTCCTGTCTTTGCCATTCCCCTTTGAATCCCCTGTGGCTCCTGTCACCATCCTTGTTCTCCTCCCACCTTCTTTTATCTCCACACCTTTTTATTATTCCAGGAATTCCATGCCTGAAACAACAGACTAACACTTTCAATAACTTTGCAAATTGAAATGTTCCTTTTTCTTCCATTCACAATGCAATCCCAAGTCCTCCATGAAGGTTTCATGGATATGCTGTGGTTTTATCATTTTCAGTTGTGTCTGCCTTTTTGTGAACCTATTTGGGGTTTTCTTGGCAAAAGCAATAGAGTAATTTGCCATTTCCTTCTCTAGCTCCTTTTACAGATGAGGAAATTGATGCAAACAGGATCAAGTAACTTGCCCAGGGTCAAACAGCTAGTGTCTAAAGCCAGAGTTTTCAGTGATTCCAGGCATGATACTCTTATCCACTGTGCTGCTAGTTTCCCTTATACCTCCCAATCAAACTGATCTTTTTTCTGTTTCCTTGAATTTCTAATTGTATTCTAGACTTTTCACTTGTAAACACTACCTTATTTAGATTGCAAGTTTTTCTTGGCTGGGTCAGGGAGAAGAATATGTATTTCATAACTGCAAGATTGCAAACTCTCTGTAGCCAGGAATTATGTATTTTTTTTTCATTTTTGAATCCATAGAGACTACCATAGAAGGTATTTAATACATGAGTTTTCAATAATTGCTATCCCTAGTCTCCTCCATTAGCATAGATAATCAAGATCTAATTAAACTGTGACTTGAAATCTATAGTGCACTTTAGTTATTTAGCTTTGTATTTGTTTCAATTGATTCAATCAATATTTATTATTCAATAAATAAATAACTTTTAGTTATTTAGCTTAGTGATAGGTTCTGTGGGAACCTATCACCAAGAAAGCCAAACTTCTATAGCTGTAATAAAATTGAGTTATGGTAATCTGAGCAACATACCCAAGGCAGAATGGAAATGTATTGACTAATGGAATATTAACCCTTTGTCCTGGACAAGATCAAACTTTATCTATCTTATTTGTAGCTCCCTAAATTAATTAACATCATAATATTTTTGGAATATTAGATAAATTTGTGTATCAGTGAATAAATTTGTCTGTATAAAAACATTTTCTATAGGGAAAGAGACCAAAGACTATTAAATATCACCATCTTTCCAAATGGGAGGTTTTGTTAAAAAAAACTATCATGACTTTTCACAATTTATTATTTTGTATTTTGCATTAAAAATTGGGATAATTTTGTTTATAGTAATTCTTTGGTTTTCATTGGCATTGGTTATCATAGGTTTTGGGTTTCCATGAGTTTTTTTCTGTGAAAAATTTGTCCTGGTTTTTGTTGGTTGCCTCAGGTTTCATTGGTGTGCCCACATGACCTCCCTGCTAATTTTGAGAAAACAAAGGGTGATTCATGCATTCTCCTGCTCAGGGTGGCATTGCTTCTCTTGTGTGAGCATCATCCTGAGTATCCAGCCAAACAATTTCACTGCTTTCCAGTGTTTTTGTGCTTTTTTTTTATTGATTGTGAGTGCTAATACTACAATTACATATGATTACTGTGTATACAGTATTCTGTTTAATGTGTTTATTTTGCATTTTTCAGTTCCAAAATGTCCTCAGATCTCACTGTCCCTGTTAAGTGTTTCCCTTGCTAATAAGCTAATCATTTCCTTATAATTCTATCATGGGACCAAAGAAAGTTCCCAGATAGTGTTTTGATACCTAAGTTCCTTATGGAGAAGGATTCCCCTTCCAAACAATAACCTTTCTCTCTCCCCGCCTAGCCATCTTCCAGAAGCCAAGAAGAGCTTTCAGAAAGGTGAATGCCATGTTGTAGTCATTTATTCTTTATATTAGTCTTTTATATTCATATTATATCAATTTATTATTGTTTTTAGTATTGAACACTATACTCTCTATAAAATGTATTTTCGGTATGTATTTTGGAGAATCTAGAATGAATTAATTAGATTTACATTGACTCGTGTAAGATTTAAAATAGTGGGAGACATAAACTGTAATAATTAAAATAGTTGAGGTTGTAAACTGTAGTGATTAAAATAGTGGAAGATATAAATTATAGTAGATATAAGAGTGGGTGAGTAAATTGTGACCACAGAAAATATGTTTTCACTACAGTGTCTTGTTTAAAATCAAATAAAAGGTGTTTGCCAGGTAAATATTCCCAATTATGAATATACCCAAGTCAACTGGGTTTTATAGAGACTTTAATTAATAATACAATGAGGAATTAAAGAAAAAGAAAAAAGAAAGAGAGAAAGAGAAAAAAAGAGGGAATAATGAGAAAGAGATAAGCTGGCCCTGGCCAGTCCTGGCCAACCCACGCCTAAGTCCTAAAAGAAAAGATCAGTCAGTCAGTTATCACTCACCATAAGATCTGTTCAAGTGAGGATTCAAGGGGACAGAGTTTCCCCAGAGGGAGTTCCAGCCAGAGTCAGTCCCAAGGGACTTCTTCTCAAGAGATCATCTTCAAGAGGTTGACCTCAAGAGCTCTCTCCAAGAGATTGTCCTCAAAAGAGATTCTTTCTCAAGAGACCCTCCTTAGAGTCTGTCTCTCAAGAGCATTTTTCTCTCAAGAGCTTTTTCTTCTCAAGAGATTCCTTTTTCTTATATAGGGGGTTTTCTCCTATGTCATCTCCCCTAAGTTCTTCCATCTACCAATCATAGTAGACATTTTCCAAAGGACAGCCCATTCTGAATTCATAGCTGAGTCGACTAATCCCTTTAGTAAGTTTGAACCAGAAAAAAACACAGCTGAATAAGTTTTCACCTCTTTGCTCCTTGTAAATTCACAAGTTGCCTGACCTTTATAGGTACTTAGCACCCTATTGTATTAATTCTAAAAATAGGCATGGCTTAAAGAACTTTTTGCCTCATTATAAATATGGGTTTAAGTACTTTCATTGTTTAGCAAGGAGTTTTCTCCCCTAAAGCAGTCTTAAGTACAGGTGGAGTAGAGGTCTTCCCATTTCTGATCTAAGTAGAGTTCTCACATTTTAGATCTAAGTAGCTTCACTGTTTAAAATGGGGAATAGTTCCAAAAGGGAATTGTCCCAATAAAAAATTCCCCAATGGGGAATTTTTTAACATTCACAAGTCTGAGAAATTTCAAGATTCACAATCCCCCCCTGATGATCATTGAGAGACTAGTCTCCCCATTGATCATTTAACATAATCAATTTGTAGTTCTAAATGCACTTCTAACTATGGATATACACAATATTCAAATATCTAAGAGAAAAATCGAATAGTGAGGGCAATGCTAGGCACATTGACAGAAAGCCAAATTAGGGGCAGTCCCTTTTGGCATAAATGTGTACATTTACAATAAATGTTCAATCAAAGTTCAGTTCAATCAATCATATCCAAAGTTCATTCTTGATCTTCTTGATGTAGTGTAGGTTTTCCAGCATCCTTCTGCAACAATTCATTCTCTTGTTTTAGGAGTTTCAAGCTTCTTTCTTGAAGATCTTTTCTCGAACAAAATCAAAGTCTTGGATTTTTTAGAAAAATACAATCTCAAACAAAAAATCAAAGATTCTTGGATTTTAAATTAAAATACAATCCCCCCTGAAGTAGGTGTTAAAAAAACATTCAGTTCAGCTTAAAATGCAATGTTGAGTTATGAGGGTGTATGAGTAAATTATCAAAAGAAGAGAAAAACAATCAAAAACATAAGGAAAAAAATTCAAAATAGGCCCTTGTATAGGTCAAATTTAAAGTAATTTCTATCCCAAAAGTCAATAGGACAGAATGCAGTAATATTTCACTTCGCCATTTGTACCCAAGACTACAGGAAGTTGCCATAATATAAGAAGAAAAGAATTCGAATTCTATTTTGGTAGGGAAGCGTCATTCCCTCGTCTGACCTTTTTGACATTCTCAGGGATATAGAGAGCCAGCATCATAGTCAAACTTTGTACTGGTATGAGTACTTTGCAAAGAGTTTGATACAAGGAAGTCCTACGACTTAACGTATGTCAAGTGTCGCAACCTTGAGTCTCACATTAGTATTTCCTGTGTGCTCTTTTGGCACTATTCAGGTTAAGTCTGTGCTCCTTGTTTTTATCCCATTTTCTGGAATCATATACAAACATTAATCATAGTCCTATAATATTTTATCAATAAATGGCAGGTTCTCATAGTTTAAAGCTTTTAGGTATGCATTGATATTATAGCAAGTATATATATACATATATATATATATGTATTAAACTTGTATTACTGCTGGAAAAAATATTAATTATGTGTACCTTTTGTACAAGAAATGAGAAAAAATCAAATATTCTGATCAAAAATAAAGAAAAGCAATAATAAAAATAAGGAAAAAATCAGTAATTCAATGTGTTCTCAAAAAACAGCATTCATTTGTCTGTGGATTATTATCTCCAATTCATATGATAGGATACAGTCAATCAGTCTCAGCAGAAGATGCTTTCTTCACATGTGAGCAGTGAATCCAAGAGTCCTTTTCTCCAATCTTTATAGATGTTGGAGTAGTTAACAATATTTGGAATGGTCCTTCCCATGAAGGCTGAGTTGCTCCAGTTCGCTTGAAATTCTTAATATAAATTTTGTCTCCTGGGTTCAGGTCATACAGAGAAAAGTCTAGTGGTCCAGCTTGTACTGCAGCTCCCGATTCATGAAGTTCACGTAGTTTGTGCTGTAACTCCTGTATATAGGAAGCAATAGTAGTATCTCCCCCTAATAGTGAGGTATATGCAGGGGAAAAAGGTTTAGCCTGAGTAAGTTTCTCACCTTTTTCTCCTGACAAGGAAATAATTGCCTGGGCTTTCATTAGTTTGGTATTTTGCTGATTGCTTTTGGACAGATTATCCATGAAAACCAAGGTATCACTCTAATATGGAATCAAAGAAATTCAAATTTCAGACACAGCTGAAAATATAAAACTGTATATATCCCACTGTTTTAGAATACATCCATTTTGTGATTATTTGAAATTATCTATAATTCTGATTCTTTTGATAATCCAGTGATTTTTTTAGTAGCCAAATCACATCAACAGTATCAGAGTGAAGTTTGAAATCATTGAAAGTGTGTGAAATTTCAACTAGCGCAACAGTAACAACAATGATAGCATTAGCAACAATAGCTCAGGCAGGAAGTCAGTCAACAAATTTTCATTAAGTGTTTACTATCTATCAGGCAACTCAATGGGCTGGAGATACAAAGAAAGGAAAATAAACACACACACATCATTGAGGAGAAGAGATTCTAAAAGAGACAATAGGCAAGTAACTAGATACACAGCATATCTACTTCATGATATCCAATAATTTGTCGGAGGTTGGTTGGGATTACTGGGAATCGTCTGTATAGCAATTATAATTGGACCTATAGGAGCTGAGGAGAGAGCTAGTATAAAGGGAGGATAGAATGAGACAGAGCCATGGGGACACTCACAATTAGTGTACATAATCGGGGAAAATCTAGCAAAGAAAACTGAGGAGGAATCATACAGGTTGGAGGAAAACCTGGAGAGAACAGTGTCATGAAAACCTAATGAAGAGCAAGTATTCAAAAGAGGAGAATGATGGACAGGAGCAAAGGCTTTGTACAGGTTAAGAAGAATAAGAACTGAAAATGCTATTATATTTGGCAAGTTAGAGGTCACTGGCAGCTTTAGACAGGGTAGTTTTAATTGAAGAATGAAAATGGAAGCCAGACTGCAGAGGGTTTAGAAGAGAGTGAAAGAAGAGGAAGGAGAGGCACTGTTTGGAGCTTTCTGAAGGAGTTTAACTGAGAAGGGGAGGTGAATTATAAAACAAAAAATTAGTAACAGTGATGGTTGGATAAAGTTAAGGTTTCTTTAAGAATGGAGAATGCATACGGGTGTGTGTGTGTGTGTGTGTGTGTGTGTGTGTGTGTGTTTAAACTCTTACCTTTGTAATGCTGTGTCCCTTCCCAGGCAGAAGAGTGCTGAGGTCTAGGCAATTGGCATTAAGTAATTTGCCCATATCACATAGCTAGGAAGTGTCTGAAGTCAAATTTGAACCCAGGACTTCCTGTTCCATCTCTAGGCCTGTAGTGTATTTTTAGGAAGCAGGGAAACAGCCATGGAAGGCTGAAGAAGGTTGAAGATTAGTAAAAGTGGGAATAATAGAGGGGTAAACTGCTGGAAAAGATGGGATGGAATGGTATCCAGAGTACATTTAAAAGGGCTTGCCTTGACAAGAAAGGCCATTTCTTTACATGAAATAGAGATAAAGGAGATGTCTCAGTGATAGAAAATGAGGAAGGGGAGAGAAGAGATGGTTCTATGCAAATAGCCTCCATTTTTTCCTGTGGAATAGGAAGCAAAATCATCATCTGAAAGGGGAGAAAGGAGAATGAACCATAAGAGGCTTGAGGTGGAATAAAAATGTGTGGAAAAGATACTATGGTTAGTGCACTAGTGGAATGATTAGGAAGTGTAAAAGTGCCTTGCTGCAGTGAAGGCTCAGGTGAGATATATGTAGTGGATTTAGTAATTATGGTTTCATGCTTTCCTCCAGCTCCATCAGGTAGTATGTGAATAGAAATAAAATCAGTGAATGGTGAACACAATGGTAGGTTAGAATTTAAGGCATGATCAGTAATAGAATAAGAGGTTAAGTTACTTGAGTATAGAGTTGCACTAGTTCACCAAGGGGAGCCTCTTATATTAGAGAGAAAATTCCATTCTCTCTCTTCCTCCTTTTTTCTTTCTCCTCCTCCCACTCCAGTTTCTCATTGGACAGTCAATTTACCCAGTTACAAGTAAAAGTAAAGAGAAAATCATGGTCTTTGATGCAGTTTTACATTTTTCCCTCACTTTTTCCCCTTTCCTCTCTCTCTCTCTCTCTCTCTCTCTCTCTCTCTCTCTCTCTCTCTCTCTCTCTCTCTCTCTCTCTCTCTCTCTCTCTCATTCAGTCACTAGATGGTTTTTGACTTTAACTAATGGTTCGAAACCAATTTTCATCTTCTCTATAATCAGGTAAATTGCATTTGTCTCATAATCATAGAACAGTTTTGGTGTAAATATTTCCCCAGCTGTTAATCTAAATGTTCTCCATTTCTTCATATGCAGATCGCTGAAGCACATTGTCTTCTCCATTTGCTCAGAGACACAAAGGTAAAGAAGGTGTTGATTCCAGGCAGCTGAACAGAGGGAAGAACTTGAGTAATGGATTAAGGGAATGGCTAGTAGTCTAGTTTGGGTGGAATATAGCCTTTTTAAAAAAGGCTAAAATGTCAGACTAAGGAGCTTATATTTTACTCATCAGGTTGGGGGCATCACTAGAGGTTTTTGAGCAGGGGCCATCAAACCTGTGCCTTAGGAAAAACATTTTTGTAGTTGTGACACAGAAACCAACCAGAAGGCTATTATAGTATTCCCAACTACTTAGACAAGAATTGTCTCATCCAGCAAATGGCAAAATCAGTAGCATGCAATGAGAGTATTTTTCTTTTGGTTATCTGTAGGTATTGAATAAGTTGCCAATTTCATTCTTTACAGATTTTAAACTGATGTGTGTCTGCTCTTAATTAAAAACATGTTAATGCTATAAGAAGAGCAGTTAGAATCCCTGGTGTAAATGCTTAGGATATTTAGGCACTCTCTCACATCTGTTGGTGATTCCATTAGCTTAACAACTTAAATTAAATCCATTTATGAAGTGTCATGTATTGGCAAAGATGTAAAATTCTCATTTTTACAATTCATAAAATCTATACTGTTTACATAGACAAGAATTTCTCATAAATATTAAGTGATATGTTTCCAAAGGGAAATTCAGTTTTGTATTTAGTGGAAAAAGCAGCCAGAAGAAGTGAATGGACTGCATGTATCCCTTAATGTCTATCAACAATAAGCAAATTAGAAAATTATACTATCATACCTCATTATAATGCTTTTGTTTTTGAACTTACGGCTTACTACATTTATCCTTATTAGCAACTCACCACATCATGAGTTTTGAAATCTTCCCTCCTCTTCTCCCTTTAATATTCTGATAGTCTCTTTCTCCTCCCTCCTTCCCTAAGTAAGGTAACAAAACAGAAGATTCAAAAATAATTCATCACATTTCTAATCTAATAAAGGTTTTGCTGCCATTCCAACAGCTCCAATATATCAGATATGTCCTCATTTGGGGCTTACTCTATCAAGGCTATTGATATTCCTGATGCCTTCTTCCTTGTCCTCTTCCCAGCCCTCTCCCCAGTTATATAGTATAACAACTATAATCTTGGTGAAAATGGTCACCAAATCTGTTGCTACTGAAAAGTATTGATTTAAGCATAATCAACAACTAAATGACTGACTCATTTCTAACTGCCTTACCAATAATTATTACTATGTCCCTAAGAACAAGAATGCTATCACCTAAATAGAGGAACAAAAAGTATAAACTGGGTTGCAGAGAAGAGGCTGGGCAAAGGGGAATATAAAGACAAAAGGCATAGTAACAGCCATTTACTCTATCATTGGCCCACATTCAAAAGAAACTAATATATGTAGTTTACATATGTACATATATGTGTGCTAACAAATATGTACATATAGTTTTAAACTTTTAAAATGACTTTCATATTTAAATTTTGTAAGTGACATTTACTCTTATTTTTGAATGATGTTATATTGATTACCTCATGTCCTGGGACATGGAGGAACTTCCTCTACTAGATCCAAAAGCACTCAAAAGAGTTCAACCTAATCATCTATAAATTAAAAATCAAGTGGATTAAAAATAGTCAATAAACATTTATTAACCACTTACTATCATCAGGAATGATGCTAAATGCAGTAGACAGAAAAAGGAAAAGTAATATAGTCCTTGCCCTCATGTAATTTATAATCTGATGGGGGAAGTCAACATTCGAAAGAGAAGTGAAAAGTGGGAGGAGGAAGGGAGAAAGCATCATGGCAGAAGGCATGGTAGAGAAGCCAAAAAAAGTCCAAAATGTGTGCAGCCAGAGCAATCAAAGAAGTCTAAAATTATTAGAATCTGGCAGAAAATAAGATTTCTTTTTTTAATTTTATTTATATTGTTATACAAAACACACTCCCATATTGGACATTGTTATAAGAGCAAAGTCATACATAACTGAAACCCCAAAATAAAACCATAAATACACTGATGTGAAAGAAGACTCCAACAGTTCTTTCCCTGGAGATGGATAGCACTTCCCATCATGTCTTTCAGGATTCTCCCAGATCATTGCATTGCTGAGAATAGCCAAGTTTTCACAGATAATCATTGTACAATATTGCTGTTATAGTGTACAATGTTCTCTCAGTTCTTGGCATTAGTTTCTGCAGATATTTCCAGCTTTTTCTGAAAACATCTTGCTTAAGATTTCTTGTAGCACAGTAAGTAGTATTTCATTACCAACATGTACCACAATTTTTTTTGGCTATTCCTCAATTGATGGGCATTCCTTAATTTCTAATTCTTTGCCACTACAAAAAGAGCTGCTATAAACATTTTTTTGTACAAGTAGGTCCTTTTCTCTATTTTATTATTTCTTTGGGATATAGAGGAAATGAGATTTCTGAGGAAAAAAGGACTATTGTCAAAGTTCTGAGATTTTGTTAACAGCTCACAGAGCTGGTTCATTATAGGGAGAGATAGAATGATAAAGTAGAAAGAACACTGACTGGAATGAGAGGACCTGTGTTTAACCCTAATTCTGTCATATTCTAACTATGTGTCCTTGGGTAAGTCACTTATGTCTATAGGACTGAGTTTCCTGATTATAACATGAGGGAATTTGTTTCTATTGCCTTAAGGGTCTCTCTCATGGATTTCTAAATTAATTTTACTTTGGACAGATATGGAAAACAGAAAATGGAATGGGTACAGCAATAGATAGGCAGAGATTGGTCTAGATTATCTCTGGGAGGATTTGGTAGTGAAGATGTTAGTAAGACTCCCCAAATAAAAATCTAATATTTTTAACAATGATATTCTGGTGATGCTCTAAGTCTATGAATCATGGTGTATTAAAGCCTTAGAGGAATCAAAATAGTGGGTTGCCTAAAGACAAATGGAGAGATGTACAGTGAGCACAGATAGTCTACATCATATTAGGAACAATAATGTGTACATAAAGTGGTGCAAAAGGGATGTATCAAACATATTATTAAAAGGAGATGGTTTAAGCATTGAATTAGAGCAAGGGATAACACATAGTTACAATACACTGGCAGTCACAAAATATCAAGGGATCTGAAAGAAGCCCTCTTGTATATTGGGCAAAAATACTCTGTACAGAGTCCATATCCTGTCTGCAAACACATTTCTTGTGTCTTTTGAAATATTTCCCTATCCTTAATAATGCAATAGCTTTCATTTCTGTGGTCATTCAAACTTTACTAGGTGGCTTAGTAATCATATAAATGAATAATTATAGATAACTAGTTCTCAGAATTAGAGGTAGAAAGACGGTGCATGTGTATGTAGAGATATGATATAAATATAGCAAGATGGCATGAAGATGACTAAAGAACATCAATAACTGATGGTTCTGAGCTAGCCTCATCCTGAAGACTTATTTTACTTTTTTGATCATGCCATAGCCATTCTTGAAAAGAAGTATGGAGATAAGAGACACATTATTTTATCAGGTACATTACTGATTATTATTCTAGTTTCACCACTCAAAAAGTTAAGGTCTGAATGTGATATTTGTCTTTTTTTGTAGAGTAATATCAGCTCCTATTCATGTCATAGAGGTAATGGAAAAATATATTATGAATAAAAATAATCTATAAAGAAGTGTGTCCTGGTGGAAAAAGCATTAACTTTAGAGTCAGTGTATTGTGAAGATTGGATTTAGCTATTTCCTGATTGTAACTATGAAGATACTTAGTTTAACAAAATCAAGAATGTCTTGGGAACTCTAAATTACTCCACCCTACTTAGACCTTACTTTAGGGGAAGATAAAGTTGTAATCTCCTGATTGAAGAATGAAGGTACTTAACTATTACCTTATTGTTAAGCTAGAACTTTAAGTTAACTCTATTTTAAGATCTTAATACAAAAAGGTGTTAAGTAACTATAAAGGTTAAATTAATCACAAAAAGGTTAAGTAACTCACAAAAGGTGAACTTAACAAAGAAGTGTTAAGTAACTCTAAAGATATAATCTAATCAAAGAAGATGAGAACTAAAAAGAATGGGCATTTAGAGGAGGAGACACAAGAGTGAAAGGTCTATATATTAGCTCATTTCCTCTCTTGGCTACCTTTTGCAGTGGAGAGTTAGCTGATAGCAGCGTGGTCCAGTTCAGTGAGTTTCTGGCTGAGTTTCCCTCCTTTACTTTTCCAACTTTATCCTCTTAGAAGCCTCTAATCTTCTTCGGAGTCCTAGAGGTGGGAATATTAAGCTCCCCCTAGAACAGGCCAGACAGGAGAAATCCTATATCCTCTTCCCTCCTCCTTAAATTCCATCCCTCTATATTAATTAAATTACCATAAATTTCCACACTGACTTGGGTATTTTATTTGGGATTTCCCCTGGCAGCCAATTAAATCTAGATTATAAGTCACAACCCTAAAATTATCTTTACAGTATCTAGGTTCAAATTCTGCTTTGGCTGTTCTCTACCTATGTAATCTTAGATAAATCACTTAACCATCCTCAATTTTAATTTCTTTATATGTAGATCTCTATGTCCCTCATTGGTGAGCATTTAACTTAAGTAGCCTACCAAGCAAAAGCTACCTCCAACCTAGCACACTATAGGGTGGAGGGAATTTGATTGGTAAATTTTCACCATAACTAACTTAGCCCACACCCATCAAGTGTTGTTGTTCTCTAGCCATCTTCATGCTTTATAACTACACTTATACCATACTTCTACACACACACACACACACACACACACACACACACACACACACCTTCTTTCCATCTCTAATTCTGGGAACTAGTTTTCTAATAATCATTCATTCATTTGATTGCTAAGCCCTGTTAGTAAAGTTTGAAAGATGACAGAGGATGAAAGTTACCACCTTATTAATTATAGTATAATAGTCTTAAAGTGCCTTGGAAAGACCATTGAAGCTTGTGGAAATATTCTGAAAACCACATGGTTAAGAAATCTTTTTCAACTGTATGTAAAGGAAGACCTAGGGATATCTTCCAAAATGGTGAGTCAATTTCAAGTCTAGGCTTATTTTCTCATTTTTTTCAGCTACATTAGGGAGATATCATTTACTCTACCATTCACAGTATCAGATGATAAATAATGTTGTGAGACTTAGAGGAGAAGCCTTTGGATCTTCTCCCCTTCTATGAGCTTATGAATTTAGCCTTGATTCTTGATCTCTATGCTTGTTCTTTTATGTTTTAGGTAAAGGATTAGAGCTTCTGATCTTATTAGTTTTGAAAATTTATGGAGAGAGCCAAGATGGTAGAAGAGAGGGACTGTTATAGCCAAGCTATTCAAATACTCTCCTCCAGGTAACTTTTTTTAAAAGCCTTTAATTGAATACCATAGCAGCGTAACTAAGAAGAGGTTAGGGTGAGACATTTTTCTATTCCAAGACAAGTTAGGAAGTCCAAAGTAGAGGTATGCGACATTGTAGTGGAAACTGGCCTAGAGTGATAGCAGTGAGCCACTGGTGCTGTAGAATAGTAGCAATAGTGACCTCAGGAACCCTCAGCCCAAAGATAGTAGGGGGATTGAAAAGCTCATCAGAAAGAGATTTGGTGACTGCCTAGCGCATACCTAGTTGCTGGTCATAGTTCCAGGGCAGAGAATCAATTTTGGTCTTAGAAGAATATGGCTCCTGGTCAGGGTTCCAGGGCAGAAATGAGCAACTTCAAGGGGGCAAGGTTTTTTCAGGAAGGACCAGAACACAGAACAAGAGACCAGTGATCAAACCTTTCATTGGACCACTGAAAACTGAACAGAGCATTAGAACTAGCAGGGAAAACAGTAGTGGAAATAGTTGTTATTGTTGTTGTTGTTGTTTGTCTTAAATTTTTTTTTATTTAATTAATTAATTTAGAATAGTTTTCCATGGTTACATGATTCATGTTCTTTCTCCCCCCCCCCTCCTACCCCGCTCCAGTAGCCAACATGCAATAGCAATGGAAATAGTTGTGGAAAAAAAAACCCTAAAGTTTGAAAAAGTGCCTCTCTTCTGCTCTACCACAGGGTCACATACTTCCCTTAGAATTTCCAAAGTTTTCTGGGCCTGGAAAAATGGACAAATCCCAATTCTAATATAGATTTCAATGTAAAGAAATGGGTTAGAAAAATAGTAAGCAATAAAATA
The DNA here is from genome assembly GCF_027887165.1 of Monodelphis domestica. Classification (NCBI taxonomy): domain Eukaryota; kingdom Metazoa; phylum Chordata; class Mammalia; order Didelphimorphia; family Didelphidae; genus Monodelphis; species Monodelphis domestica. Next base: position 156,394,589 of record NC_077228.1, on the reverse strand, counting down.
TAAACCTGATCATAAATCTATTATGTTGACAGGGAAGATCAAGACACAAAGTCAGAGGAAGACAATTATGTAATCTTCTGCTTGTATAGGTATTCAGCTATAAGCAAAATCTGAAAGAAAAATGCAGATTCAATATAAGCCAAATAAGAATTCCTGGAAGAACTAATAATATTATTTTAAAAATCAAATAAGAGGTGTAAAAAACAATAAACAGTTCCATTTTAAAAACTTGGAAAAGATCTAAACAAATAAATAAATAAGTAGAACCAAGAGGGAGTTATATATAGTTAGAGGATTAATATTTAAAGAATAATTTGTGAATACCTCTTGAGAATGAACTGAATAATAGAAACACAAAAGACACAATCCATATATTTATAACTTTATCGGGTGATATCTTCAATAGTGCAGAGAGGGGAGAGAGGGACTGATACACCTATGAATAAATTCTACTAAATAAATACAAAAAAAATGAAAATTTAAAAATCAAATAAGAGCATTATAGGAAAAATCAAGGAAAGAAATAAGGGTAATGCAAGGAAATTATGAAAAAAGAATTAATAGTTTAGAAAAAGTGGCACAAAAATGCTTAAGAAAATAATACCTTAAAAACAGAATTGGTCAAGTGGTAAAAGAGTTGTAAAACTTCACTAAAGGAAAAAAAACTCTTTAAAAAGTAGAATTAATTGGGGGCAGCTGGGTAGCTCAGTGGATTGAGAACCAGGCCTAGAGATGGGAGGTCCTAGGTTCAAATCCGGCCTCATCCACTTCCTAGCTGTGTGACCCTGGGCAAGTTGCTTGACCCCCATTGCCTAGCCCTTACCACTCTTCTGCCTTGGAGCCAATACACAGTATTGACTCCAAGATGGAAGGTAAGGGTTTAAAAAAAAATAAAAAAAAAATAAAAAAAGTAGAATTAATTGACAGTAAAAGAGGTACAAAACTTAGCTGAAGAAAATAACTTCTTAAAATTAGAATTGGACAAGTGAAAGCTTATGACTCCTTGAGACATCAAAAATAATACAACAAACTTAAGAGAATAAAAAAAGTAGAAGAAAATGTGAAATATACCACAGGAGAAGCAAATTAATTAGAAAATAGACTGAGATGAAATAATTTATGAATTTTAAACTACCTGAAAACTACACTCAAAAAGATTCTAGACGTCATATATCAAGAAGTTATATAGGAAAATTTTCCTGTTATCTTAGAACTAGAGAATAAAATAGAAATTGAAAGAATCCACCAATCATTTCCTGTAAGTGATCTCCAGATGGAAATCCCAAGGAATATGATAGCCAAATTACAGAGATTCCCAGGTTAAAGTGAAAGGTCAGGAGGTTGTGTTAATTTCCCAGAGTTTCAGAGTATGGGTTTTGTGGCTTAGAAAATATCAGATACCAAGAGGAGCAAAGAATAATCTTTGGGAGGAACGTTCTGAACATACTATTGGGTAACTGAGATGAAGATTCATTCAGTCATGCTTTATCTAGACATGAAGTTGGTGGGACAAATATTCTTTATAAACTAAGTTAAGATTGTGTCCCTGAGATATTAGGAAGAGATTATTGTTTTTGTTAAATCTTTGAAATAAATGTCCATTTATAAAGGCTAATTAATGTTAAGTAGAATTATATAGAACTGGGATGCTAGAGACTTCTACCTAAGAATGAGGGGAGCACAGAATACTCTTCAATCTTAAGGGGCCTATGCAACCTCTCTGGCTCTGGAAAAGAGGGCCAAATCAACTTTATTACACCTCAATTTTTGTTAAGCACTATATACTAGGAAAATTGATAGATGTAGGCTAGAGACTAAAGCATTTAAAGAGATTTGGAACCAGTCAAGTGGCTTAACAAAATGAGTAATTATTAATGATTTCACATCAATTTAGGAGGAAGTCTCTAATGCAGTGGAAGAAGGATCAGTGTTTATTTGACATTTTTATCAATAACTTAGAAAAAGGACATTGATAGCATACGTATCAGATTTATAAATGACCCAAAGCTTGAATGAATCCATAGTTAAGACAAGTTAGAATTCAAACAGATCCTGGCAGGCTAGAACATTGGGTGGAATCAAACAAGATAGAATTTAATAATGGCAAATGGGTTGGAAAACAATTTCACAAATACAAAATGGATGAAATGTGGTATCTGTGACTTAAGTCTTATTTCAGCATGAGAGATGCATCAGATCAGCATAATTCTTTTAGAGTTTATAGTTCTTTATTGAGTACAGCTCACTAAGGAAATTGGAGAAGTAATGAGAACAAAAGTAGATGTAATAAACAGGGACCTTAAGAGCCAGGGATATAAGGAAAATGGAGGAGGGGGAGAATTTCCTGGAGAATCTCTATTGTCAATCTGAAAGGAGTCAGCTGATCTGGTTTGAGTAATGGTAGGTATCTGGTTTGAGTAATCTGGTAGGTGATGGAGAAGTTGTGGGGATCCTCTCTTTATAGTAGACATGTAAGCAGGAATCACAAACCTGGATGAATACCAAAAGAAATTAATGAACTTCAGAGGTAAGAACCTTTGTCTGATCATGGTTCAGTAGCCTTGAAGTAGCAGTTTTTTATTTAACCCTTTCTTTGGAAGGGGGATGTCCAAGGGTCTGAGTGGATTCAGGGATCTTGAGAAGACTGTTTCCTGGAATTTTCTTCTATTGTTTCTTAAGACAAATGGTTAAAAAAGCTTATCTTAAAAGGAAAGAAAAAAGATTTCTCACTAGCAAATAAAGTCCTTGAGTGCAGACTTTTTTTTTTGCTTCATTTTGGATTCTCAGTATTTAGCACAGTGCCTAGCACATTATAGACACTTAGTAAATGTTCCTTGATTGTCTGTTTGACTACAGTCAACATGAGTTTACAACATGATTAGGTGATCAAAAAAGCTAGTCAAATACTAGGGTACTTTGAAATACATAACATCAAAGAAGTAGAAATTTATTGATCTACTAAATTCTGTCACAGTCTGGTTACATCTAGAGAATTATGTTTAACTATGGGCACCATGCTTCAGAAAGGATATTGATAAACTAGAATACATGCTGAGGAGAACAACCAAAAGAGAAAAGACATTTGAGTTCATAATGTATTGGAATTGCTTCAAAGAAATTGAGATATTTAGCCTGGAAAAGAGAAAGTACAGAGGATGAAGTAAAAGTTATCTTCAGGTGGTTGAAGAAGTTATCATCTGAAACTGAATTTAGACTTCTACTTGGCCTCAAGGGAGAAATTTAAGAGCATTTGCTAGAAAAGCAAACATAGGTTGGATGTAAAGAAAAAGACCTTAATAAATCTATTTAAGCTACGTGGAAATACAAGGGGCTGTCTTGGGAGGAAGTGAGTTCTCCCTCATGGGAGTTGCTGTTTTTTTTAAACCCTTACCTTCCATCCATTTTATAATTGATACTAAGTATTGGTTCCAAGGCAGAAGGGCAGTAAGGACTAGGCAATTAAATGACTATGGTCACACAACTAGGATGTGTCTGAATCCAGATTTGAACCCATGATCTCCCATCTCTAAGCCTAACTCTCAAGCTACTGAGCCACCTAGCTGCCCCATATGGGTTTTTCAAGCAAAGATAGATAACAAGTTGTAAAGTATGTTGTAGAAAAAAATTCCCTTCTCAAGCATGATCCACAGAGGTCCCTCACAACTCTGAAATTTTGTAATTCTCTAGCCTGTAACTCAACATACAGATTTTGTTTTAAAATTTTTAAGAGAATTTATCAATTTTTGCTTAGTGGTACATTTTATCAACATTCCTGCAAAGGTAAAAAGACCACATACCTGAAGATTTTGAAAAAATGAATGACACATATCTCGGTTTTATAATATATGTACAGTGCATGTTAGAAACGGAGATTATATGCTAAACACTCACCCTATATTCTTTATACTACCTCCCAAGCCCCTATGGAAACTTTCCAACTAAAAAACAATTAGCCATATAATCCTACTATTTCAGGGTTTATTAGAAAATCCATTTTAGGTAGCAATGAAAAAAATACTTCAGTCCAACTTGAGGGAAGTCAGAAATTGAATGTTTTCAGAGTAACTTCTTCCTACTAAATTTGGGGTCCAAAGACTCCAAAAAGAGAGAAATACATAGAGTGAGGGTTTAGGATGATGGCAAAAATGGAAAACAAGTGTTCCCAATGGAAATTTTTCCCAACATGTATTTTGACAAGATACTTAAGGGCAATAATTATTATCTCTCATGATTTAATTAAACTCAAACTACTAGATAAGTGAGGAATCTGATTGACAAATAATCTTTAATATCTCTTCATTTTTTTCTTATTGAGTATAGGCTAACATAAAGAATATCACTTAGAATAAGTAGCTTAAAGAATGAAAAGAATTCAAGTCCCCATAAGCTTTTAAATTTAATATTTTATATGCTTTCAAGGTTAATTAATTAAGAAGGTACCAAGAAGGTACTAAGAAGGTTAGACACTAAGGACATGATGATGATCAGAGCATTTAGATAGCACCTACCATGCTAAGTGCTTTACAAATATAATCTCATTGGATATTCACAACAATCCTGGGAAGTGGGTACTATTATTATCTCCATTTTACAGTTGAGAAAACTGAGGCAGATGTTAAGTGCTTTACCCAATGTCATATAGCTAGTTTCTCTGATAATTTTATTTTAAACATTTATTTTATCACTCTGCAATTGTAGGCCAAGTCTTCTAAATTTAATTTATCCTATTGCAAAATTTAAATAAATTTCCAAAAAAAAAATTTATGAGTAAATTTCATCCAGTGTAATAAAAGGACATAGACGTGTCTGAGAATTTAGATGAGCAGAGATAACTATTCATCCAGGGAAATGGCTAAATTGGAAGAAATAACAAAAACAGCAAGGAAAAAGGCTTTCACAGTTCTGAAAACAGTACTCCCCTCGGAGTCCAGAGACAGGTTTTATTCTAGTCCTGGTTCAGCCGTTCTGTGTTTATGTGACCCTAGCCAAATTGTTTAATCTTCCCAAGTCTCAGTTTCTTGAGGAAAGATGATATTGAGTCTTGGATTCAACTGGGGAAATTTTTAAATAAGAGAAAATCTTTACAGATTAGAAACCACTAGAGAAATACAAGCTGTCATTTAAAAAGATGTTGCTAGTGTGGCATATAGATTTTAAATAATTCCTCCATTCATATCTGCATTATTAATGCTGTTTTTCAGTTCACATTATTTCACAACCCCTTAGGATGTGAGTGGAATTCTGGAAGTCATTTATTCCAACTGGTCGATTCTACAAATAAAGTCATTTGAGATAAGGTGATTTGTTCACACAGAGAGTAAGTTGCAGACAGGAGCAGGATTCAAATCTTTGGACTCCTAGAATAGACGTCTTTACACAACTATGAATGCCATTTTTAGGTTTCCTCTAAAGCATCTAGTCATTTCTTTGGAAAAAATAATTATCTCTGCTCATTTAAATTCTCAGGCAGATCTATCTCTTTCATGATGTTAGATGAAATTCTCTAATAAAATTTTATGCATTTATTAAATTCCCAAAGTCACAAATAGCCATTCTCATCTCCTTTAATATTTCTCTGCTTACTGCAATGAAATATAGCATGCTCTTTCATTCTCAACACATCTTGGTGTTACATTTTCAAACTACCTCATGCACTTTCAGATTTGGGTTCATTACTTTTCATCAGTCTCTCAAAGTTTTTGTTTTTGTTTTTTTACATTTTCTGATTCCATGTCCCAAAACAATGCTATTACCCCTCTATTTTCTTCTCTCTTCTTTATTCAATCGAGGAACATACATTTACTGATTATATAGTATGTGTGAGTTATGTTTAGCTGACAAAGAATATGTGGTTTGGTTTGTTATTGTTTTCCACTTTCTTTTTTGTTGTCATATTTTATTCTTCTCAGAGATCTATTTTGAAAATCCTTCTTTTAGAGATTTTATCAAATTTGGACACACACCAGCTAATGCTTCTCTCTGTTTAGGGGTCATAGAATTTAGGTGCTTAGCTATCATGTAAGTAGGTGGCTCTTTCATCTTACAGAAGGGGAAACTGAGACCCATAATGGCTAAGTGACTTGCCACAGTTACACAGGTAATAATAGCTCTGTGATTTAAACTCAGATTCTTTGACTCCAAATCCAATATTCTTTTTATGATATCACTCCAATGTCTACCAAACAAGTTTAATTTCCTCATACTAGAAAATTGCCTGAAAAATGTAATAAAGTCTGTCTTCTTGTTTACTCTCCAGAGCACCAATAGCATATTCCCCTAAGCTTGGAGGAAAGTTATCCATGAGGCTATCATCACAAGGCTTTCACTCAGGAATACTTTGCAAATTCAACTCACTAATGGATTTATTCATTTTTCAAAAGCTATTTCTGAAATTTAAGAATGATGCCAGCAGAAGTGTACCCTAAGTGCTCCAGACAGCAAAATTTGTCAAAAAATGATTTATAATCATTAATTTTCTTTTTGTGATACTAGACAGATGGGTTAAACAATAGCACATTTATATAGAATGGCTTGACCCAAAGAATAGTTTTTAATGGCTCTAGGTTATTTATTAAAACAGTCTAGTTTAAGCAACATTAAAAAGAACTGCATTTAAGGGAAAGTTGGTTGCTCAGTGAATAAATAGTCAGGTCTGAAGACAGGAGATTCTGGGTTCAAATCTGGTCTCAGACACTTTCCAGCTGTGTGACACTGAGCAAATCATTTAACCACAATTGCCTAACCCTTAACACTCTTCTATCTTGGAAATAATATTAATTCTAAGAAAGAAGGTAAGGGGACAAGGGTTTATTTTGCATTATAGTTTATTAAACTATATTAATATTATATTACAATTTAACTATATATTATTTTATATTATAATTTTATATTATATTTTATTAAACTATATTAAATAAAGATATTTTTGGACTACAAGAACATCCTAGCCTGAGGAATTGAGAACTTGAATCTGATCCAAGTCTTGTCTTTAACTCATTCTTCTGGTTGATCTTGGAAAACTTGTTTACCCTCCTTGCACCCCCAGGCATCTCTCCAAATTGCAGAACAGGCTTGGATCTGCAGTAGAATAAGAAGTTCTTCATTGAGAGTCCCCTATATTTGACTAATATTCAACTATTTCCTGTACCTATGAAATCATAAATTCAGTGTGAGGAAAACAAGACAACAAACAAATTCACATTAAATATAAAAAGGAATATATAATTTAACATCTTCCCTGATGGGCTACCAGATGATACAGTGGATAGAGTGCTAGGCTTGAAGTTAGGAAGACATCTTACTGAGTTCAAATTTGGCCTCAGCCACTTACTATCTGTGTGATTGATTATAGGCAAGTCACCTAACTCTTCGTGCTTCAGTTCCTCATCTCAAAAATGAATTGGAGAAAGAAATGGCAAATCACTCCAGTATCTTTGCCAAGAAACCACAGATGTGATAAAGAGTCAGATATGACTGAAACAATCAATGATAACAACAACGATCTGCTTTTATAATTATAGGACCACAAGTCAAGAATGGAAGGATTCTTAGAAGTCACCTAGTCCAATCTCTTAATTTAGTAGCTGACCAAACCAGGTACCAAAGTGATAGAGTCCTGCCCAAGGTGATATAGGTAGAGGCTCAATTAAAGGCTCAGACTTGAATTTAAATTTTAACTCTAAGTGTTCTTTCCACAAATCCACCCAGCTACCTCTAATTCCAAGCAATGACCATCCTGAATCTCATTTTCTTTGTCTTAAATGATAGTCTGCATTGGTGTTATCAAACTCAAATAAATTTAGGAGCTAAATTGTACATAAGGATCCCAGGTAGATAGCATTTTTACTTAGAAAACCACAAATTAATATTATAAAAAATTTAATATATTTTAATTTATTTTCTCAAATGTTTTGCAATTCATTTTTTTTCTGGTTTTGGTTGTTCTTGAAGTGTTGAAGACCTCCATTGATGTGTTTGATGATAACTAGATGATCTCAAATGCCCCTTTTCTATCTAAAGTATATACTTTTATTTCCTAAAGTATAAATCATTCCCTCTCTGTAATAATGGTAACATCACAAAAATGAAAAAGTTATGTAACATCTGCCATACTACAATGTCTTTGAAATGTGAACTGGAAGTCCTTGATTAAAAGTAGCCAGAATGGGGGCCATTGCCTCTGATAGACCTGTATAATAAAATTATTTCTAGGAGTAGGAGGTAGATAGCCACCTACAGTACAATATGCAGGTGGCCATAATGAGAGTCTTTTCAGTTCTTTCAGTCTTGTCTGACTCTTTGTGAGCCCCTTTGGGGTTTTCTAGGTGAAGATATTGGAGAAGTTTGATATTTTCTTCTCCAGCTCATTTTATTATAGATGAGGGCATTGAGAAATGGAGGGTTAAATGACTTGCTCTGGGTCACACAGACAGTAAATGTCTGAGACCAGATTTAAACTCAGGAAGATGTCTTCTTGACCCCAAACCCAGAACTCTATCCACTGTTGTCAGTTAGTTGCCTTATCATGAGGAATAATGTCTATAAATTGATTAGAATGAACTGTTATTCCATTGGTATAAGAAACTTCTGGTGATGAAACTATCTACCAATTAAAATCTTTATCTATGTTTATAGACTTAAAATTGTTATGAGCTTTTAAAGTATGAAGTAAACATCCAAGGATCACATATCAGCCTGTATCACAGCAGGACTTGAACCCAAAACTTCCTAATCAGGACTGCTTTCCTATGCATTATTCCATTTTCTCAATATAAATGCATATATTTTAATGCTAGAAAAATATCTTCCTTTGCAGGTTAAATAATTGTGTTCAGTCAAAAGCTGCATATTATAATGACAGTTTCAAAGTCTCTGAAAAATAGTAAAATATCCTCATGGACATAAAATATTAAGAGGAAAAGGGAAAACAAGTTTTATTTAGAAATTTTTCTATTAAATGTTACCCAATAGAAATGAGATGCTACAAATACATCTGTAAATTTATCTTGTCACTAGGTTTATGGAAAGAACAAAGAACTACAGAGTTCAGCAGAATGTAGCAAGTCTGCCACATAAGCGCTGAATATGATACTGCAAAGCATCTGGACTTTTATGATGTAATCAATGACTTTGCAACCATTACAGTCCAAAATGTTGCAGAGTAAACACTTAAATTTTCAGTTGTACTTGTTTGTATTTGAGCAAATGTCATGTTTGGCATGGGACTTGCTATACCTCTAAATAATCCTAGTGATAAAGACCTTCTATAACATAGCAATCTGTTGCATATGTCTAGTGCATACGCCAATAATTCTAAAACACATGCTAATAATTAGAGCTATCCAAAAGTGCAACAGGGTTATTCACAAAGTAGTGAGTTCTCCATCACTGGAGAACTGAATGTGGATGTTGGATGATTGCTATTGAAGGGTCTAATAAAAGGAAATCCAGTTCAAGTGGGGTTGGATTAGATGTTGGATAGAAGTCCTTTCTATAATAGTTTTGATGAATTTATACTCAGTGGAGTTGAGGGCACCCAGTTTTGAAAATCTTTCCTAGCATGTACATATGCCTTATGGTGGTTCAAATCTATAACAACTTTTGTGGGGTAGGAAACAAAGGAGAAATAGAACTAAGATTTTCTCCTTTCTTGACTTAACATCTGTTTGTATAAGAGTTCCTCATTTTATAGATGAGGAAACTATGGCAGATAGGGTTAAGAGACTTGCCCAGGGTCACACAGCTAGTAAGTATCTTCGGTCAGATTTAAACTTAGAAAAACGAGTCCTCCTAACTTCAGACTTGATATTCTATCAATTGTGCAACATAGCTATCCACAATAAGACATGGTGTCCTTAAACTGATTAGAATGGACTTTTCCTCTTTTTTTCCTCCTGGTATTTTCATCATAAGTTCTGCATAATTGTCTTGGATCATTGTATTTATCAAAATAACTAAATCATTCACAGTTGATCATTGTAGAACATTGCTTACTGTGGTACAATATTTTCCTGGTTCTACTCGCTTCACTTCACATCAGTTCATCTATGTTTCCCCAGATCATTCTAAAACAATTCTATTCATCATTTCTTATATCAGAACAGTACTCCATCACAATCATACACCAAAATGTATTCAGCCATTACCCAATTGATGGGCACCCACTCAATGTCTATTTTTTTGCCACCACAAAAAGAGCTGTCATAAATATTTTTGTACATATAGGTCCTTTTCCTTTTTCTTTGATTTCTTTGGGAGTACAGAGCTAGTAAATGGTATTGTTGATTCAAAGGATATGCAATTTTAGAGCCCTTTGACCATATTTCCCAATTCCTCTCCAGAGTGGTTAGATCAGCTCCCAACTTCAGCCACAGGTTTATTGCTATCCCATTTTTTCTGCATCCTCTCCAATATTTCACATTTCCCTTTTCTATCATATTCAATATCATATCAATCAGTCAAACTGATTAAGTATGAAATGGTATTTTACAGTTGTTTTAATTTCCATATCCTTAATCAATAGTGATTTAGAGCATTTTAATGTGACTATTGATTATAAAGAGCTTTTTCTTCTTTTGAAAACTTCCTGTTCATATCCTTTGACCATTTATCAATTGATATTACTTTATTGTCTTTGATACTTTTTAGTAAGATATAGTTTCCCTGCTTATTTCTTTGCATAAAGACTATTTTTTGCCTTTGCTTTATCTCAGATCATGATTACTACCCCCTGCCTATTTTAATCTTCGCTGAAGCATAATGGATTTTGCTCTAGCCCCTTATTTTTTTCTGCATGTTTGGTTTTGTTTTTTGTTTTGAGTATGTTTCTTATAAACAACATGTTATTGCATTATGGTTTCTAACACATTAAGTTATCTACTTCTCTTTTGTGGGTGAGTTCTTCCCATTCATATTCATAATTATGATAAATGACTATTTCCCTCTATCTTATTGTTTTTTCTCTCAATTTCTCTCTTTCCCTTTCTTTCTCTCCATCTCGCCTTCTCTCTCTCTCTTTCCCTCACTCTCTTTTCTCTCTCTCTCTTCCTTCCTCACTCCCTCCCTCACACTTGCTTAATTCCAATTTTTAATGAATGATTTTTTTCAGTGAGCTTTATACCTCTTTTCTTTCTTTCTTTCTTTCTTTCTTTCCTTCTTTCCTTCTTTCTTTCTTTCTTCCTTTCTTCCTTCCTTCCTTCCTTCCTTCCTTCCTTCCTTCCTTCCTTCCTTCCTTCCTTCCTTCCTTCCTTCCTTCCTTTCTTTCTTTCTTTCTTTCTTTCTTTCTTTCTTTCTTTCTTTCTTTCTTTCTTTCTTTCTTTCTTTCTTTCTTTCTTTCTTTCTTTCTTTCTTTCTTTCTTTCTTTCTTCCTTTCTTCCTTTCCTTCTTTCCTTCTTTCCTTCTTTCCTTCTTTCTTTCTTTCTTTCTTTCTTTCTTTCTTTCTTTCTTTCTTTCTTTCTTTCTTTCTTTCTTTCTTTCTTTCTTTCTTTCTTTCCTTCTTTCCTTCTTTCCTTCTTTCCTTCTTTCCTTCTTTCTTTCTTTCTTTCTTTCTTTCTTTCTTTCTTTCTTTCTTTCTTTCTTTCTTTCTTTCTTTCTTTCTTTCTTTCTTTCTTTCTTTCTTTCTTTCTTTCTTTCTTTCTTTCTTTCTTTCTTTCTTTTTTCTTTATAAAAACCCTTACCTTCCCTCTTGGACTCCAAGAGGGAAGGGAAGGGTTTTTATTTTTTAAAAAATACTGTGAATTGACTCCAAGGCAGAAGAGTGGTAAGGGCTAGGCAATGGGGGTCAAGTGACTTGCCCAGGGTCACACAGCTGGAAAGTGTCTGAGGCCAGATTTGAACCTAGCACCTCCTGTCTCTAGGCCTGGCTCTCAATCCACTGGGCTACCCAGCTACCCCATGTACCTCTTTTCTTATTTAGCTAATTCTGCATTTTAAGGAATTCTCTTTGGGTAATTTTTGAACTCCCCCTGGCCTTTTTTTTTTTAATCTTCTGGCCAATTCTGTTTCTTAAGGCTTTATTTTCTTCACTATCTTTTATGCTTCCTTTTTCAAGCAGTTGACTATCTTTTCATAATTTAATTTCATCACTCTCATTTCTTCACCCATTTTACCTTCACTTCTCTTATTTGAATTCTTCCCAGAATTCTTGGAATGCTGTGTCTAATTCACCATTTTCTTTGAGGTTTTGCTTTAGCTGTTTTGACATTGAGGTTTTCTTTTGAATTTGTGTCTTGATCTTCCCTGTCATTATAAATTTTTGTAGTCAGGTTCTTTTTTTGTTGTTATTTGCTAATTTTCTAGCCTATACCTTAATTTTAAAATTTATATTAACGTGGGACTCTTTCTCAGATAGAGGGGACAGTGTCAAAACTTGAAGTGTTTTATGTTCCTTTTTCAAGATATTTCTGGTGCATGTTTAAGTTTTTAGTGCTTTCAAGGTAGTGTGATCCAAGGATAAGTACAGCCACTGCTCTTCTGCCCTGTGTTATAGTCATTACTCAGGAAAGGAATTTGCTTTTCTGCAACTACAAGTTCTAGTATGCCTCTTGGCCCTGGAATTCTGACTAGATTATATCCTCTCCTGTAATTACAACTACCAGTCCCCTTTTCTTCCTTGGTGCTGAGACCAAGGCCTTCATTCTTTCTGAGGGACCACAATCACTTTTCTCTACCCTAAAACAATGAGTAGGGTACCTATTCCCCTTCTGCAATAACTACTAGTGTTCCTCCTTAGCCTGGGTCTAGACCTTAGAAATTCATGTGGCCAATGTATCCTACCAATTCAGTCCTTCTTAAAATTGTCTAGTCCCATCTTTTAGCATCTTTTACAATTTTCTGGGTGTATGGTGAATAATCATAGTTAATTTAATTTTCATTTTTATTACTATTATTGATATTTAACATTATTTCACATGATTGGTCATATTTTATAATTATTCATTTGAAAAGTGTTTTTTCTCTTTAATTTTAATCTCGCCTTCTGTCTTAGAATTAAAACTATGTATTGGTTCCAAGGAAGAAGAATAGTAAGGGCTAGGCAATGGGGGTTAAGTGACTTGCACAGGGAAGTATCCAAGGCTAGATTTGAACTCAGGATCTCCCATCTCTAGGCCTGACTCTCAATCCACTGGGCAATCTAGATGCCCCTTGCTCCTATCTTTTGACTATTATCTATTATGGAATGTTTTGGGTACCTATTTCGGTCAGTTTTCTTTATATCTTGAATAAAAAACCCTTATCATGGTTATTTGATTCAAAGGTATTTTTCCAGTTAATGACTTGACATCTTATTCTAAATGTATTCATTTTATTTGTGCAAACTTTTAAAATTTATACAAAGTTACAGATTTTATATTTTGTTATTGCCTCTCTACATATTTGATTTAGAACTTATTTTCTACTCATTGCTGTGAAAAATGATAAAAATCTGTTTCTCATCTTATTTTTATGGTATGATATTAAATTTTTAGGCTATATACCCATTTTAAACTTTACTGTAGAATATGATATAAGATGTTTATCTAAACCTAATTTATGCTTAAATACTTTCAAGTTTTCTAGCAGTCATCATATTAGAAATAGTTCTTTTCTAAGTAATTTTGAACAATGCTTTAGTGAATTGCATATTTCTGATTCTCCCATGTCCAGTCCTTCCTATTCATCTACTTTTTGATTTTTTAAATCAGTACCAAGTAATTTTGATGATTGCTACTTTATAACTATATTATATATATATAATATATAATTATATATATTATATATATTTTTTTTTATATTGTCTGAGGTCTGAGAGTGCTATTCCCCATTCATTCCTACCTTTTTCATTATTTCCTTAGATATTCTGGGTATCTTGTTCCTACAAATAAAACTTAAAAATATATATTTTATCTTTCAACACAGAGGATACATCCTAAAAGACATCCAAACAAACTCCATATAAAAAAAGACAGAGACTGGACCTGTGATTACATTGCTATAGGGAACTTTCTGAGGAGGAAATTTTTCCTAGCATTAGAGGACAGGACTTAACTCTCCAAGTATTATCTTAGAGACCTGCCTAGGGCTTTACAAGAGAACATGTTTTGCCAGTTTCACTGTGAACAGTCTATTTCAGATGCAGGATTTAAATCTAAGTCTTATTGGCTCAATACTTTGACAATTAATGCAATCTGGTTTTCTGAAAGCAGTTACACAAGCCTTTCTAATAGAGGGATTGTGACTTTTTTTTTAACTCTTACCTTCCATCTTAGAATCAATACTCTGTATTGGTTCCAAGGCAGAAGGATAGTAACAGCTAGGCAACTAGAGTCAAGTGACTTAACCCAGGGTTACACAGCTAGGAAGTGTCTGAATCCCGATTTCATCTCTAGTCTTCTCTATTCAATGCTCCTGCCTGATTATTTTTAATGGATCTATTATTTCACTGGTGTAAGAAACTCTTTTTCTACAAATGCAGATAACACTTTTGAATCTTAGGGCTTTAGAAAGTTGCCTGGTTCAAATTTTGTCTTTGACATTTAGTAGTTGTACAATAGCAAAAAAATCCCTTAATTTTTTTTTTTTGAGTCACAGTTTTCTTATCTGCAAAGTAACGTGAATCTGTGTACCTACCTCAATGGTAATATATAATGAGGAACTGATCAATCGGAACCTTGTCTGTCAAAATGCATTGTATGACCTGCCTGCTGTCAACACACATAGAAACTTGGTCACCTTGTTTCCAAACATATATATGGAATGGAATGTCTTGTCCTCTTATGTTGTTGTAGGAATGTTTAAGGGGAAGAGACAAGAGGTAAACATCTAAATATTTTAATTTTATTGATGGGGAAATGGGATAGGAATGAGGGTAACAAAGGAGAAGGAAAATTTCTTAATCTTATTCCCAAAACTAATTTCCCTTAATACTATTTCATTGGCTAACTTATCTATGCTAAATAAGTTCGGTTCCCCCCAAACAGAATATCACAAACTGAGTCCAGAAATGAGCCAAGGTCCCAGAGGTAAAGTCCAAGTTAGATCCAGTAGAGATTTGATGGTTCTTGCAGTCTTTTCTCTGCTTACTACACTTAGACCAGGTGACTTTCCTGTTTACTTTATAAATGGTGAAGAAAAGCCTTTTACATTTGGCTCTTAAGATCCAAATATCTTCTATCTCTTCCTCTCTCTCTCCCTTACCCCAACCTCTTTTTTTTTTTTTCCAAGAGACTGGTCTGTGGTCATTCAAGCTTTCTCATAAAAGCTAATTGATATTGATCTCTTGTCAGTAAAATTAAAGTAATATTGACTAATTGAATAATACTACTAACAAATGATATTGGAGTAGAAATTACTAGACATTGATAATGATGAGACATTGGTGGAGGGAGAGAAAACACATCAGAAAGGGGAACCTGGAGTAACTATTAGAATCTCACAGCCCTTCAAGACTATGCTCAAAATCCTGAGAAAAAAATATGGCAGTAAATCACCTCATTCTGGGGACCCAAACTGCCAGGGGAGTCCATCTAGAGACTCAATAAGGGCCACATATGCAAAATACCTTATAGACGGCTCCAGTACTTTAATAAATATCAGCTTTTTACTAAGAGACATCTGTGCTTGATGTTCCCTGTTCACTTTCAACTCAGCTTATTCAAAACTGAACTCCCCATATTATCTCTCATGTAAATTCCCCCGTGCATCTAGCTCATTTCTCTCAGCATTGCCTGAATAATTATTTTGTCCTTCATTATCCAGAAATGTTCCCCATTTCTCTACTTCACTTTTCTGGTATTGATCTTGTGATAATGAGCCAGTGAGCAGTTGAATTAAGGAAGACAAAGAACAAAAAACTGGCATCGCCTAACCAACACCCCCCCAGACCCATTATATGAATTTTCCAAACACCAATTGTTTCTGACTATTGAAAATGAGGATCAAGTTACAAGTACTTATTTCATTCTAATAGTATTTTTTTTAATTTTAGGAAAGCAGCAAAAACTAGCTTAGGAAATAGTGATAGCATGTATGAAGGAAATTTAAAGCAATGAAGTTACATTTTGGTATTAGCAAGATTAACAGTTTATATCTGGAACTAATGTCATTCTTCATCTTTATATGCTTAATATATATGAGTAGGATGGTAAATTATACAAAGATCCATTCATCTTAAACTGGAAGAGATCTCAAAAGCCATCCAGGCTAATCCTCTAAGGGAAAGAAACTGTTAAGGAAACTAAAGTTCAGAGTGATTGGCCAGAACCAGAAGGATTAATTTCTTTTCTCTAGACCTGTGATTTTACTGGTATGAAAAATTATCAGTGGCAAAATTCCCTCTAATGCAGACTGACAATTTATCACTAATTTATGCAATATATCCTAAAAAGTTTGTGTGATTTTTTTAACATTCAATATCTTCAAAAGTAAAAATAACTTACTAATTACTTATTAAATAATAACTTACTAATAACTTACAAAACATTGGAAAAGTGATTTACTATAGTTTTAATATGTTTCTTGTTATAATTCAATAAAGCTACCACCATCATTAATAAATTCTGGAATATTTTTTAAAATTCATCAGCTGACTACTGATTATTCTTTTGTGACAAAAGGGCTAGATCTGTAATTCTAACTTTAACATTATCCAAAGAACAAACTTCGCGTGTGTCAGTAATACTTTTTATATGATCCTACAAGAAGTCTAATGGAAATACATTAGAAGATTCTGGTAGTGAAGCAAGAGGGAATCTTTTATCAATCAAAAAGTCTGAGAAAATATTTTCTGAAAATTGTCACACACTCAATGCATAACAAGGTGCCTGATCTTCTTAAAATTAATGTTTTAAATTTTATTTTTCATATTACACAAACTAAATAAACATCTAAAATTTTTAAATGAACTTTCCATTTTTTAAGTTAATAGCATTCCAGTGCAACCAAGTCTAGAAAGAAAACAAACTGAGAAAAAAAAAATTTGTAGCAGATACCACTGACAATGGCCTCATTTCTCAAATATATAGAGAACAGAGTCAAATTTATAAGAATACAAGTCATTATCAACTGATAAGTGGTCAAATGATATCAACAAGCATTTCTTAGATGAAGAAATTAAAACTATCTTATGAAAAAATGCTCCAAATCACTATTAATTAGAAAAATGCAAATTTAAACAATTTTAAGGTGCCTCCTCACACCTATTAGATTGGCTATTATAACAAAAAAGGAAAATGATAAATGTTGGAAGGGATGTGAGAAAATTGGGACACAAGTACCCTTTTGGTGAGCTGTGAACCAATACAGCCATCCTGGAAAACAATCTGACAACCATGTCCAAAAGAGGATAAAACGCGGTTAAGATGGCGGCTTAGAGAAAGCTAAAGCTCAGATCTCCGGAAAACCCTTCCCGACCAATCTCAAACGATAAGCTCCTAAGGCGCCGAAATTCAAAACGATCAACAGCATAGACCCTGGGAACCCTCCTCCTGGACCTGGACCCGGTCCAAAAGAGGATAAAACAATGCATACCCTTTGAGTCAGTAATACCACTACTAGGTCTTTATCTAGAAACAAGGGATGTCCTCCAACTGGAGTGTGGTTGAACAAGTTGTGGTACATGATTGTGTTTTGTAAGAAGTAACAGAAAAGATGATCACAAAAAAAAAAAACAACCAAACAAACTTGGAGAAACTTCTATGAAGTGATGTGAAGTGAAGTAAATAGAACCAGGAGAATGTTATTCACAGTAATCACATATCATGATCAACTGTGAATAATGTAAGTATTTTCAGCAATGCAAGGATCCAAGCCAACTCTAAGAGACTTAAAAAATGAAATCCACCAGCATAGAAGGAACCACTGGGGTCTCGATGCACATTGAAGAACATCTTTCACTCTATCTCCTTCATGAGTTTATTTTTCATATATGTGTCTTCTTTTACAACATGACAAACATGATAATATGTATTCCATCATATCACATGTATGACCTAAATAATATTACCTGCCATCTTGGGGAGAGGGGAAGAAAGGGAGAGCAAGAACATGAATTATAAAATGTGAGAAAATGATCATTAAAATTGTTTCAATATGTAATTTGGAAAAATGTAAAATAAAAATAAACTATAAAATGTTTTTTTTAAAAGCACAAAAATAAAATTAATAGCATTTATATTTCTGAAGTTATTGAAGCTTTTTAAGACTTTTAGGACAACCTCTGGTTTTTTTTCTGGGATACAGAGCTTAAGAGATTTGTTTGAACTCAGTTTAGAAGGAGCACAACTGAGACCAGAACCCAAGTATCACAGCTGCTAATTTAACATCATAAATGTGTGATATCACATGAAATCAGGGGTATTGCTTATAGAATGAAAACTTCTCCAAAGTCTGGGCTATTTCTTTTTTGACTTTGTAATTCCAGTGCCCAGTACATGGTAGGTTCTAAGTAAATGCTTGCTGGTTGATTAATTGGTGCTGTCACATGGCTTAAATTCCAGTCAAGGATAATAGAATAGTTCAGAACACAATATCTAAATTAATAGTCTTACATAGGAAAGTTTGGTACAATTGGATGCAGTACCCACTCTGACCACCAGAGGGAACTCAGAGCCTGAGCTGCTTTACCCTTTGGATGATGGTGAGAATAGTAACTAGTTTCAGCCACCTTCTGGGGATCTAATTTATGAGATTAAGTGCAAGTAGAGGGAATTACCCAAGGAATGTTATATTATTATAAGACATTAACTCAATTTCTAGACTAGTCCAAATCAGACTGTTCCTAACTTTACTATTTTTTCAAACTATCTACAAAAATTGCATGAAAGATTTTGTCAAATGCCTTGCCAATATCCTGAAAATGTATGTCTATACAATTTTCCATTTCCAATTTTTATTGTCCAGTTGTTTTTAGACATGTCTGACATGTCATGGCTTAACCACATTTGGAGTTTTCTTGGAGCAAAGATACTGGAGTAGTTTTCCATTTCCTTCTCAAGCCATTTTATAGATGAAGAAACTGAGGCAAACAAGGTTAAGTGATTTGCCCTACCACAGCTAGTTAACATGTGAGGCTAGATTTGAACTTAGGTCTTCCTGATGCCAGATCCTGCAGTCTTATACATTGTACAACCTAGATGCCTCCCTTCTAATACCCTTTCAAAAAAAGGAAACATTAATCTGATTTTAAGCTGTGCTGGTTTTTAATGATTATTGCTTTCTTTCCTAAATGCTTTCAAAGCATCCCTTTAATAATACTTTCTAGAATTTTGCTTAAATTTGAAGTCAAGTCCTCTGGGCTATATTTCACTCTTTTAAAAAAATCAGAATATT